>NC_056738.1:78312749-78372749 GCF_019279795.1 Protopterus annectens | reverse complement strand
GATGTCACAGCAACTGGTCTGTAGTTGTTTGGGCTGGAGGGAGTGTTTTTCTTTTGAAGTGGGATGATGTTAGTTTCCTATTAGCATGAGGGTACTTTTGCCATGGCAAGAGAGGTGTTAAATATTTCCTTGACCACTGTGCATAGTTAACCAGCACAGCCTTTTAAGACCTTGCCCAGTATGTTGTCTGGGCCAGCAGCCTTCCTGGGGTTCACCTCTCCTTAGCTCTCTTCCTACCTCCTCTGTGCCGAGGCTGAGTACTGCATCCCTCTCATCAGTGGGTAGCTTTAGTGCCATCCTGTTGTTTCTTTCCTCAAATCTACCAAAGATGATGTTCAAACTGTGCAGGAATATGATGGTGTCCTCACACTGTGCTGACCTGATTTTGTAGTCAGTGATGATCTGTATGCCTTGCCACAGTCTCCTTGCATCCTTCATGTCTTCAAAGTGGCTCTGTACCTTTCTGCCATACTCCCTCTTAGGGTCCTTTATACCCCTCTTCAGATTACCTCTTGCTACACTTAGGGCTGCTTTGTCCTTAGCCCTGTAAGCTGCATTTCTCTCCTTCAGAAGCTCATATACTTTAGGAGTGAGCCATGGCTTCTGGGTAGCTCTAATAGTCTTGGCATTTGTTACCCCATCAACACAGTTTGAAATGTATGCCAACACTACCTCAGTGTATTCATCAATGTTCAGATGCTGATTCACTGTGGCTGCCTCCTTGAACATATCCCAGTTGGTTCTTTCAAAGCAGTCTTGCAGGGCCTTCATAGTCCCCTCAGGCCATACTCTGATTTGTTTCTTTGTAGGTTTCTCTCTAACCAGTGCAGATTTGTAAGCTGGTGATAGCAATATGGTTTAATGGTCAGAGTTTCCCATTTGTGGAAGTCGCACTGCCTTATAAACTTTCTTTAAGTTTATGTACATCTTGTCCAGGATATTATCACCCCTTGTAGGAACATCCACATACTTATGATATTGTGGGAGTACTTGCTTCACATCTGCTTTATTAAAGTCACCAGCTGCCACATGTACAAAGTCAGGACATTTGCTCTGCAGCTCACCCATGTGATTGCAGAGTTTATTTGGAGCCTCAGTGGTATTAGCAGTAGGTGTGATATACACCACTGTTACACTGACCCCATTCAGTTCCCTGGGCAAGTAAAATAGTCCACATTTAATGGACAGGAACTCTAAGTTCTCACAGCAGTCAGTGTGATAGTATGATGTCACAGCTACTGCACCATCTTTTGTTAACATAGATGCAGACTCCACCTCCTCTGGCCTTTCCACACAGTGTATGGTTTCTGTCTGCATGAAACAGCATAAAATTTGTTAAGTTTACTACAGTATCATTTATCTTGTCATGCAGCCACGTCTCAGTAATCAAAAATAAACAAGTATTTATCACCCTGTTCTTGTTGGAGAGTTCCAATCTCAAGTAATCCATCTTGTTATCCAGTGATCTCACATTAGCTAGCAGTACAGTTGGTAGGACAGGCCTGTAGGGGTGTGCTTTTAACTTTACATCAGTACCTGCACTGCAACCTATTTTCCTTGTTCTCTGACATCACTCTCTTTTTTCTTGTCCAGCATATTCCAGAAACCATGTGGTGTACTACTGAAAATGCAAGATGAAAAAATTGGGCATTTACCTAATATAACTGACACTGAAGGAAACAAAGGTATGGTGGGATATTGGGGACAGCCTAAGACATGTTTTTATGTGGTAAGGATGATCATTTGATTAACTGCTATGATAAAAGAAAATGTTTTATATGTGGAAAAATGGGACACGAAGCAAAGAAATGTGAACAGAAGTATATAAAATGTGAAAAGATAGGTCATTCTCATATGGATTGTAGAGAGCTAGGAAAATATACACAACAACATTAGTACAGGAATACCTGGGATGACATTCGACAAGCCCACCGTGCCGCTAGGGACGGCTTGCACCTGTCACCACTGGGCTTTGGATATTGGCAAAGGCTCTTGCCCACCCCAAACAAGAAACTAAGGGGGGTAATGCTAACGCATGAAGTCTTAACCTCAAGATGACAAGAGGGGACAACATACTAGACCTGATCATTATGCTCCAGAGTATATCCCTCATTGGTAAAAGATCAGACCATAGAATTAATTTTACTGGATGTCCACCCACGACACCCCCAGCCCAGAAAACCACAGGAATCCTTCAAGGCCCCAGGGCCAGTAGAAACTACAGCCCAACCAAGACCCAATCAAGCAGGCAGGCAGGTCCAGTCTGGGTGACCCCTGCCAAAATAAAATACAACAGAAGGAGGAAGCTACTACATGATAGCAAAAAATCCTAATAGGAAGGCATCTCACTTGTTCTGAGTTGATTCTAAACGAAAAAAAAACACCCAACCCACCAGCCAATATCCTGGCAGACAGGTTCAGTGCAAACTTCAAACTCCCCTCCCAAAAAGAGCAAGTATCTATATCCCGGCAGAGGGCTGCCTCCCACATCTCAGAGATGCAGGTGAAGGCTGCCCTCTCCAAAGCAAAGGGAGATGGCGTCCCCAGTTGCATTCCTACATGACTACAAGAGGAACTAATCCCTCAAATAAAACAGCTAAGCTATACAATCTCAGCTCACTACATAGGATATGTGTGCCAGATGAATGTGCAGCAACAGTGGTCCCACTCCACAAAGGTGGGCCTGGCTAACAGTCTGCAAGGCTTTGGAGAGGATGGAGGATCAAACAACAGGGGGTGGGGAGAGACATTGGGACCAGACACCCACCCTTTGTCAAGGGGCTGCCTTCCTGCTTTTCCTTTGAACCTTTCTTGTTTTTGTTTGTCCACCAAAAACACCAAAGCCAGGAAGGAAGGTAAGTCACAGCAGCCTATCTGACCTTGCAAAGGGCATTACACACAACCCCACTGGGCATCATAGATAAGCTATCCAGCTTAAATATAAACCCTATGTCGTGGGAGGACTATGGCTCACCAATTCGCGAGCGACTGCAAACTGGGTGCCATAATCAACTCAGAGGTGTCGTGCCCCTTTATTCATCCAGAGAAGGAGGAAATTGTATTAGACACTATAGAGGAAATACAAAATGAAAAAGTAAATGAAGTCAAAGTAACAATGGATGTGAAAGAGAGTATGAATGAAATAAAACATAAGGAAGACAATGAGGAAGAAGAGATAAGTAATTCAAGTGATGAAGGAGAAAGTAAATGGGTAAAAGCAAGAAACAAAACAGGTTCCATAGGGAAAAGAATAAAAGACAGGAAACATAAGTTCAAAAATGCAACTATAGGAGAAAACAAAAAAGGAAAAGGATGAAGGCAAAATCTGTCCATTATAGTGAGAATCTTAGCTATTAACATCAACAGCATGAAGAATATCCATCATAGGTTAGGAGTATTGGAATGGTGCATGCCATTAGATATGGATACTTATAGATGTTAGAATAACAATATGTGAAGAAAGAAAACAAATACATGTTTTATGAGAAGGCAAAGTAATTTGGAATTTAGGTAGTGAAAAATGCTCTGGTATAGTCATCCTGTGTAAAAAGTGGCCACGGTGGTGCAGCAGTTAGCATTACCACTTCACATCAAGACGTGCTCTGGTTCTATTCTCAGCTGGGGTGCCTTCAGTGTGGAGTCTGCATGTCCTCACTGTGGTCGCATGGGTTTCCTCTGGGTGTTCCTGTTTCCTCCCACATCCCAAAGACATGTTGTAGGTGGATTGGACACACTAAATTGGTCCTGTGCATGGGTGTGTGTGCCTTCCGTGGAAGGTTGGGCATCGGGCTGGCAACTCGACAACATAAAACTCTGCTGACAATCATCAGCAGACAGGTGATCTGCTGTGGTGACCCCTAACTGGGAAAAGCTGAAAGAATAAGTAGTCATCCTGTGTAAAGAATGGATACATATTTTAGATTATACAATAATACTCATTGTAAGAATAACAATACTAGATATAAAGTATAAAAATGAAGTTTATAGAGTAATTGCACTTTATGCATATAGCTTACAGAAATAAAGAGAAATCATGTTTAGAAAAATAATGGATCATGTAAATTTTAACATGCAAGTTCATAGGTTCATACGTAAGCACTAGGCTATCTGCCCAAGGGCATCTATAAGCCTAGCCAGAATGTGTTGGCTTTCGCCGCCCCCTTAGATTAGTTCCCTGTGCCTCAGTCCAGCAGAGCCACTGCAGTGATCCCCAAGGTAAATTATCTGTTTCCCATCCACTCGTCAAGGTTTCTCTTGAAGAGTGTTAGTGAGGGGCTCTGCCTAATGTAGATTGGAATCCTGTTCCAAAGCATGGGGGAGTCTCTGGGACAGGAATCTATCCCTCCAGCATGTCCTATTTATTGTTGTGGTGAGGTTTAGATCCCTAGAGCATGTGGCTCTTGGGGATTTGTTTTTTTTTAGGTTGAGCATGTCCATCAAGTCTGGGTTGGAAATGGCCTTGTATGTCAGGCTGAGATCACCTCTGAGAAAACGGTATGCAATCGAGTACAGCTGGAGTTTCTTCAGTCAGGCAGTATAGGGCATATGTAAATGTAAAACTCTGCTGTCAAGCAATCGTAACAGAGGACTTTAATTGTGATTTAAGACACAAACGTGAAGAAGGAGCAGATGCTAAAGTAATTATAGATATGATTAAATATAATAAAATGTACTTATGGGAAAATAAGAATTGGACATATAAAAGAAGCAATTTAAGAATCAAAACTGATATTTTATAGTTTCAGACAGCTTCATTATACTACATCAAGAGTGTAAAATCAGAGGAGTTTCAGACCATTTAGGTATATGGATAGAAATACTAGAAAAAAGGAATTATATAATAATAGATAAAGGAATAAAAAGAATTAATTAGTCAGAATTGAATGAACAGGCTTCGGACATAATACTACAATTATGGCAAGATCACATAAGTATGAGAGAATTTTATAAAACTGAACAACTTGGTGGATCAGTTTGAAAGAAAAATATAGAAAAGAGCTATTAAAATGGCAGAAAATTGAAATGACTACAGGCCTCTGATGTATATAAGGAAATTAGTAACCAAATATTCAAAAACATAGCAAGTAATAGTGAAAAAATTATAGAAAAAGAAAGAAAGCTGTATGAAATTAATCAAGAAAAAGTTAAAAGATTGTTTAAACAAAGACGCTTCTTGCAAGGAAAGAAAGTAGTAGCACACGAGTAAAATGGTTAAAGAAAATACAAGAATAATGAGCGAATTAATAAATGGACAAGGCAACATAGTAAATACACTAGAAGAAATTATTAAAGCAAAGAAGCTAGAGTAGAGATGTCCCCAATAAGTGGCATTACATTAAAAGATAGATGGTAATTAATCAAGTTAACTGAAGAAGACAATAAAATGATGGAGGAAAAGATTACAATAACAGAATTAGGAAATGTATTAAAACACTAAATGTAGAATCAGCTACAGGGACAGACGGAACTGAAAACTTAATGTACGAAAACATGCAAGGATGGCAAAAAGAATATTTCTTAGAAGTAATGAATGAATGATGAATGGTTTGAAAAAGGTATAAATGATGAAAAGATATGCTTAGGGGTAAAGAAATCCATATGGAAAAAGGGGGAAAATGGATACAAGAAACTGGAGACCATAAGTACTAAATAATATGGATAAGATTTTCATGAAAATAATAGAAAAAAGTTTAGCAAACAAAGTTAATAAATTATTATCTGAAACAATCCTTGGAACTAGAAGTAAAGGAAGTCATAGGTTCATAGGTAGGTCTAGGCTATCTGCCCGAGGGCGTTTATAAGCCTAGCGTGTTGGCCTGCGCCGCCCCATTGATTAATTAACTGAGCCTCTGTCAAGCAGAGCCAATGAAGTGATCCCAGGGGTGTATTTTCTGTTACCCATCCACTCGTCAAGGTTTCTCTTGAAGAGTGTTAGTGAGGGGCTCTGCCTAATGTAGATAGGAATTTTGTTCCAAATCATGGGGAGTCTCTGTGATAGGAATCTATCCCTCCAGCATGTTTTATTTATTGTTGTGGTGAGGTTTAGCTCACTACAGTGCATGGCTCGCAGTGACTTGGATTTCTTTAGGTAGAGCATGTCCATCAGTTCTGAATTGGACATGACTTTATAAGTCAGGCAGAGATCACCTCTGAGTAAGCGATATGCCACTGAGTACAGCCAGAGTTTTTTCAGTCGGTCTGCATAGGACATATGTTTAAGGCCAGTAATTGTCTTGGTGAGGTACTTTTGTGGTCTTTCAAGCTGTAGGAAGTGTCTTGTGAGGTACATCCCAAATGGGGCATTGTACTCTATGATGGGTCTGATGAGTGACGAGTAGAGGGGCACTATAACCTCTTTATTTCTAGATGTGAACCCCAAGAACTATTAATATTAATAAGAGAATTAGTAGATGGCATAACAAACACAAAAATATTCTGAAGTTAGTTTACATGGAAAACAAAGTAAGATTAGCGATCAAAGGATGGATAAGTGAAATTATACGACTAAGGATTGGTATTAAACAAGGATGTCCAACCAGCAGCGTCTTATTTGCATTAATTGTGAATGCAGTGGTCACTGAGATTAATTCAATACTGGAAAAAGCTAAATACCACACACCAGGAGGAATTATGATTCCAGTAATGTTTACATATGCAGATGATTTAGTGTTGGCAGTTAAGAATACAAAATGGATGAAAACAGCCATAGAAGTGCTCAATAAAAACTGAAGATGCTAGGATTAATGCTTAATAGAGAAAAAAATAAAGGACTAGGTTTTTGGGAGAAATACAAACCAGTAAATTTAATGAAGAGGAGATAGAAATCTTACGAATAAAGTCTGGAAATGAACAATTAAGAGAATAACAATGGAGGGATATGATAGTTAGAATATGATGCCTCATACCTTTACAAATTTTGGAGAACGTTTAGGCTGTCAAACAGGAAAAGGGCATATTTAAGTAACTCCATACTTCTTCTTCTGGCTTTATCCAGTTAGGGGTCGCCACAGCAGAACTCCAGTCTGCTAATGATTGGTAGTGGATTTTTATGGTGCCAAGTTGCCAGCCCGATGCCCAACCTTCAAAGAAGGAACACCCATTCACGCACGCACCTACCTGCATGTCTTTTGATGTCACTCAGCCGTGGGGAGGACATGCAGACTCCACACAGAAGGCACTCCAGCCGAGAATCGAACAGGAGAACCTCTTGCTGTGAGGCAACAATGCTAACTGCTGCACCACCGCGGCCCTTAGGTGAATTTACACATTTAGCTAATGTTATGTGCAATTCAATTAGCATTAGAATAGGATTTAATGAACGTAATTTTTACATCCATTTAGGGATCAAGACTAAACCCAGTAAAAAGGGGCATTCTTTATGTAAGTAACAATGGAGGAGGGTCGGGTATGTTACACCCAACTGCATATGTTTTTTCATGAAACTTGTATAAAATCTTGGTAAACAGAAAAGATAAAGAAAAGTTATTAACAAAAATCATAGAAGAGAAACAAAGCAATTTGGGAAAGGATGGAATATTTAAAAAGTAATAAAGTTCATTGAATGGACAAGACGTTATATCAAGAGAAAATACTGCTATGGAAAATCGATATAGGAAAGACAGAAAAAAATAGAAGGGTGTAGTATGGAAACATTTTATTACGTTTATCCTTGGAAATATATAAGTAGAGAGAAGATCAAAGCAATGAAAATGAGAATGAATAGCTACAAAAAACATGTATAATGTACAGATTGTTTGAGGAAGTTATCAATAAGTAAGTTACCGGTCAAGGCAAACATGCCAGATAAGACAATAAAAGACATAATTTGTTTACATTGTGGTGAATTAGAGACAGCTGAACATGTTTTTATAAAGTGTAAAAAGACATTTAAACCGTGGAAGGAAATGCATGACAAAGGATACGTAGAAGAATTGTAGAACATTAATATGGACGTGATTGAATATGGACATTATAAAAATGTAAAAGAAAAGGTCATAAAGTGATTACAAAATTATTTTGTGTAATATGGATAATATGGAACAAAAGAATTAATGAAGTAAAATATAATGAGAAGTAGTTATTACCAGAGATTTTGAAGAAAGTAAGACTTTGATTGTGGATAACAGAGTGGGTGGGGGGAATAAAAAATTGAAAGTTTAATATGAATGTAAGAATCATGTTATAAATATTGTAAATGTAAATATGTGTTGAAAAGTTGTACATAAGATGTATATATTTGTAAGTACAATAAAGAACCTCTACTCTTTTTGATAAGTGCCATGGACTCTTTTACATTCACCTGAGCTACCACCAACTCATGCAGATGGGGGCCTCAATCGTACATTTCATCAGAAGGATGGTATACTCAGGAATGCAGCACCCGCCCCCCCCCCCATGTTGTAATACAGTGTCAGCAATCAAGCTACCTGGTGTGGGAATTGAACCTACAGCTACTTGAGAGAGAGAGATGAAGAAGGTAGGAGACTAATTTTAAATGAGTGTGGTGATTGACATGACATCCTGACCCCATGCAAAAATGAAAAAAAAGGGTTTAATGATGATAAAAACTATATTGTGGGCTATATGATGCCAGTCTTAATTGCCTCAGATACATCAAAAGTTTGTGTCCAAAGCATTGCTATAGCTGATGATGTTTTGACAATACAAGTCCTGTGCTGTAAGAGTCGTTACTCTATATTTTTATTATTTTATCAGTTTCCTCCTAAACTGGGACCTGCCTGTCATTAAGAGTTCCTGTTGCTGTAGTATTGCATCTACCTGATCTGCTCAACTGATGAAGTACTGTCAGTAATTCCCAGGAAGTGTTCAGACATGCCTCACAGCCAATAATTTGGCTACAACACAGCAGTCCTTAGAACTTCACTGTTTCACTAGCTTTGAGTGGTCCATCTTTAATAGGTCCTTAAAGGTACATGTCTAAGCTTTACTACTTAAAGTAAGTATAATGTTACAATGTATTTAAAAACAAGTACATTATTTTATTGTTTTGAAACTTTGTTCGGTGTTTAGTGTGGAATAATTGAAATTAAAATTAGACTGTATCAGACAGGAGCAAAGAATGACATCTTTCTTGCTTGAAATAACAATTCCTTACTTACTATTTCCATTGATTTTAAGCATCAAGCATCTTATAAGCCAATACTTGATAGTGTGAAAATTTTTCCATACTTCATAATATAGGATGGCAATGAGCAGAAAAAACCTGCAGTGAGTCACAAGACCATTTAAGAGTGAATTTCATTTACTAGTTAACATTGCTTCCATGCAGAATATTATCTCTTCAAATATTTACATAGGTTCATAGGTGTGTGCTAGGCTAATGGCCCTGGAGCCTTTACAAGCCTACCCCAAAAGAACTGCACAGGCACCATGCCACCCAATGTTAGTTCACAGTGTCCCTATCCAATAGGGCAACTGGAATGATCCCTTGAGTGAAATTTCTGTTACCCATCCACTTGTTAAGATTTCTCTTAAAGAGGACTAGCGAGGTGCTCTGCTTGACATGGATGGGAAGCTTATTCCAGAGTATGGGCAGTCTTTGGGAGATGAACCTGTCCCTTCAGCATGTTCGGTTAATTGTGGTAATGAGGTTATGATCTCTGGAGCGTGTGGCACAGGGGAATTGGGATTTCTTTAGGTGTAGCATTTTAAGTAGGGCTGGGTCGGACAAAGCTTTGTAAGTCAAGCAGGGATCACCTCTAAGTAGACGATAAAAGACTGAGAACAGCTGAGGTTTCTTGAGTCTGTCCATGTAGGGCATGTTTTTAAAGCCTAAGATACTTTTTGTGAGGTACTTTTGTGGCCTCTCCAGCTGTTGTAGGTGTCTGGTCAGGTACATGCCAAACAGGGCGTTATATTCAATGATTAGTCTAATGAGGGATGAGTAGAGAGGGATGATGACCTCTTTCTTTCCAGCTGCAAAACCTTTGGTTATAAGATGTGCCACGTTGAAGGACTTTCTGACCACAGGGGCAATGTGGTGGTCGAATGTGAGGTGGTTGTCGATCTGGGTGTCCAGATCTCTTATGGCCTGTTCAGTGTTCAGTGGGCTCCCATCAACACAACTGAGTTTTTCCAAAGGGGATGATAACGCATTTTTTGGCATTAAGCTTCAGGCCATGGTTCCAATACCAGTCATTGGTCTCAGAGAGGCCCTTTTGTAGGATGTCTGCATCACTTGGGGAGTTGATAATGACTCCTAGCTTGTAGTCATCAGCAAACTTGGTCAGCCAAAGACCTTCTGTGTTGGCCTGGACTTCTGAGAAGTAGATGATAAAAAGGATAGAGCCCAGGACCGAGCCCTGTTGGACTCCACACATGACTGGTCAACAGTCTGAGCTGGAATCCACAACTTTCACTTTGGTCCTGTCTTTGAGCCAATTTGCAACCCACCTAGTGATGCAAGGATTGATGCCTAGTTTGGTGAATTTATCAATGATACCTGATTGGGGAAAGGTATCAAAGGCCTTGGCCAGGTCAAGGTAGGCTGTATGCACTACCGTACTCTCATCCACAGCCTTGGTGGCTGCCTCAAAGAAGTCAACCAGGTTCAGCAGGCAGGATCTCCCCTTGACAAAGCCAAACTGTGTGGGTCAGGAGTTTGGAAATTGCCTATATCTTTGTTAAGCAGGTCCATGATGATGCACTCCATAGCTTTGTGTACCAGACTCGTCAGGCTAATGGGGAGATAGTTCCCAGGGTCTGTAGTTTCTCCCCCTTTATATAGTAGGATGACTGTAGCAGTGCACTATCCATTAGGGACATAGCCTGAGGTAAGACTGGATTGAACAGGGCACACAGATGTGGTGCCACTTTTTTTGTAGCTCATGTAGGATGCAGCCAGGGATATTATCAGGTCCCATGGATGCTGTATTCTTGGCTTTGGACAATGCAGCTTTTATCTGTGCTGCAGAAATGGTGGGTACCAGGCTTTCTGCTGGTATTGTGATAGGGCCCTTGGAGGGGGAGAGTGGGGTAAAGTTGGCTCTGAATCTGTTGGTCGCTATGTTGGCTATATCTATTGGCTCAGTATAGGAGGTGTCATTGCGCAATAACTCAGAGCAAATTTGGGTATTGCCTTTGAGGTTTTTGATATAGCTATAGAAGGCTTTGTGGTTGTCAGCCACAATTCTGCCTTCATAGCTGGTTTTAGAGGATTTGATAACGGATCTCAGCTTTTGGTAGAGACTGATAAGGCAGGTTTTCCAGTCCTGTGACTTCATTTTTTTCTGCAGCAGTTTCTTCCTTTTGTTGTAGAGTTTATTGATGACTGGGGACCTCCAGATTAGCTTTCTTTTTTTTGGAGTAGAGCGTCTTAGTTCTATTTGGTATGGCAAGGTCCATGCATTTGTATACATGCTTGTACAGTGAATTGGTGTATGATTCGGCAGTCATGTAGCTATTTTCCATTGACATGGGTGCCAAGAAGTTAGCCACCTCTGTTTTTAGGAGCCCAAAGTCAGCTGTAGAGAAGTTTTTCAGGGTGGTCACCTTAGCAGGGGGTGTAGGTGAGATGGAGATTTCCATGGTGATCAGTTGGTGGTCAGATTTAACCAAGGAGGAATTGACTATAGGTGTGGAGCAATGGTCTCCCATGTTGGTGATAACCTGGTGGAGGATGTTGCTTCCTCTAGTGGGGGTCAGAATGAGTTGGTCCAGGGCACTGGAAGTGATAAATTCCAGAAAGCGTTTGGACTATACATTGGTACTCGAATAGTTTTCTCAGTTGATGGAAGGGTAGTTGAAATCACCCAGTATGAGAGTGTTGGGTCAGACCTTGATAGATTCCAGGGTGCTTAGGAACTTGGAGTGAGAGTCAAGGGACATGTTTGGGGTTCTGTAGCAGGTTATGACTTGTATTGCCATCTTACCCAGTGTTAGTTGCACCTGAAGTATCTCGGATGCATTGTTCTGGGCTACCAGTCTAGTGGTGTGTGTATCCTTTACGAATATGGAGACACCACCACCTTTGGAGCTTCTGGCTATATTCTGGGGCCAAAAGGTGTGGAATGAGTTGAAGCCTGGGGGCGCAGGGTTGCTTTCTGCCTCTTTAAACCAGGTCTCCATTACAGCACAGATGTCGACATTCTCAATTTTGAGGAGAGCTTCGAGCAAGTGCATCTTGAGATTTAGACTTCTAGCACTGAGCAGCATGACCCTCAGACTCCATTTGTTTGCAGCTGTTATGGTGGAATTTTGGGCTTTGGAACACTGCCTAAAAAAGGCACTATGGGGTGGCAAGAGCCTTAGGCAGTACCCGGAATCCCAGGTGGAGTGACCTGAGTACATGTGTTACGTGGCAGATCCTGGCACCTGATAGACAACTGACTGTCACCTTCTTGTTCAACCTAGTGAATGGGACATCAGTGTGCCTCACAAATGAGTCTCCTAAGATTAGTACATTGGGCAAAGTACTGGCTGGCTAAGCCCCCCCTCCCCCCATACCTTTACATGGCATATGCAGCATGTTTTCACATCTTGGAGTAAACATAATAGTTCCTCATGTGTTCAGTCTTCAGTCTTTTACTTGTTCTTACTTAAGGACATGTCTGACAAAACAGCCCACTGCTTTATGCAGTAAGGTACACATTCCCTCTGTACACTGCATAAATTAAAGAAAACCGTTTAGCCATCCCAGAAACCAACAGCAGGAAGCAGCATTTCAATTCACTTATCCAGTCTGCAAAAGCTAATCAAGTGTGTGTGTGTGTGTGTGTGTGTGTGTGTGTGTGTGTGTGTGTGTGTGTGTGTGTGTGTGTGTGTTTATATATAAAATTTACATATATGCGTATGTGAACATGAGACAGAGATTGAGTACATATGTGCATTTGAACTTGCATCTGCATCTGCATTTATTTAGCTGGGTCATTTCAAGTTTTTTCTGATTCAGCAGAATCAAATAAGATGGGCTGCACTGTCAACCTTTTTATAACAGTATGCACTGCAAAGAAATGAGTCACTATGAAGAAAAATCAGCAATTAAATGAGATTAAGAGAAACATCACACACCATTAAATCGTCAGAACATAATAATTTAGTGTGCAATGACACAAAAAGCTGCATCTGACTCACCATATATTTTTGTCTGGCTGTAAAAGTGTATTGATGCGATTTACAATCCAGCTAAACAGGCGGCCGTAAAGTGCTTTGGACATAGCATCTCTCACATCAGTTGCTTTGTCTACAGTGTTTGTACGGATTATAGTTTCTCCTCTTGTCACGACACACTGAGAGGTAAGGGCTTCTTCAAGTTCGTCTGCTCCAATACAGAGAAGGCTTGCAGCTAAAAACAAGCATCGTAAATATGTTTAGTAAATTCATCTGGATATTTTCATGATAAAACATTCCTTAAACATTTTATTTACAGGGAAAGGTTAAGAACCTGAATTCATTATCTGTTACCAGATCATTTGTCTGAGCTACTATAGAGCCTGAAAGTCCTGAAAATAAAATGTCAAATGTTAATATTTCCTTTACATGGCAAGTTTAATAACCAGAAATCATCTTCCATTATCAAATCAGTTGTCTGAACTGCTATAAAACCAAACATTTCTTAAAAGAAATAACCTCTTAAATGCACTTTATGCAGTAACTGTTGACATATCCCAACACTGGAAGTTTTTACATGCATGACAGAATAGGTGCAGTACAGATAGTATGAACACTGCTGACTGTTGCAATGTACCCAGTGATATACTATGATAACCCCCATAATATACTTAGTCTATGACATCCTCAGAATATCAGCTGGAGGTAACAGAACAAACACAGGTAATTCGGCTCCCTGGTCCAGTGGGAGGGAGACCTGACTGCAGCCCAGGTGACCTGTGTTTGACCAGCAAGACTGGGACTTAAGGAGCTTACTAGGGGCTAGGAAAAGCAGTGATATTTTACCATCTTGCCTAACTTGGCAGGGAGGGATTAGACACAAGGATGGCAGTCCTGGTTTTGATACCAGGGATATGGGCTTCAGGAGTGACTTCCAGTGTTCTAGGTTGAGGATAGGCACCACTGTCAGCTAGTGGTCTGCCTCATAGGGACCAAAAAATTAAATAAAAAATAAACACTAGTAGTCTGTCTGTTTAGCAGAAAACTAATCACAGAACAACTTATCAGCCAACATTAAGAAGGGAAAGGTATGTGTAAAAATAGTTGCTTTGGTACGATTGTTTCTTTCTTTTTTGCTGCTTTTCCCTTAGGAGTCTACACTGCAGACACTGCCTAGCACTTTGACCTCACCTCCTACCTTGCTGCAGGTTGATATCCTAAAACAATGACACCAGTATTTCTTCTCTCATATGCCCATTCTCTGTTGTGTTCCAGTTTAACCACTAGGTTTGGCTCACTAACATCATTCCATTTTATTTGCTGAATGACTGCTAGATGCAGGTGTGGGCAATATATGAGTGAAAATAGTACAGTTGTGTACACTAACCATAAATTTAGATGTCTGAGTGTAGTCACTGCTGCAGTCCTTAACCATTGGGTTATCCATGCTGTGGTAGCCCTCAGTCAGTCCGAATACCAGAGTCAAGGTTTTGTGGGTCGGCTGCTGTCGCTTGCTGGCTGACGTCAGTTTATCCGAGCTATAAAGGAGAGCAGGCGACACCATTACCTCAGTTTTTCTTGCCTTAACCAACCAAAGAAGTCCAATTTTGATAATTATTAGTAGTCTTGGGGTCAGAGACCCCACAAATAAATATGTGTCTCTATAAGGAAAGCAGATATCTGGGGGAAGGAGGGAGGGAAAGCATGACTGCAGCAGTATACACACTCAAACATCAACATTTATGGTAAGTGTACACAATTGTACTATGTTCTTCATGTTTCACTGCTGCAGTCCTAACCATTGGGAAGATTCCCAAAGCTGAGGAGAAGGGTGAAAGGTTAATAGAAACTTAAGATTGGGTGAGCATGCCCTGCAATGGACAACCCAGCCCTAGCTTTTGAGAATAGGTTCAGATGGTAATGTTTGGTGAAGGCGTGGATGGTAATGTTTGGTGAAGGTGTGGACTGAAGTCCATGTGGCAGCTTCCAGGATGTCCTTGGCGGGTACCCCTCTAAGGAATGCTGTGGAATTAGAGGTTGCCCTAGTGGAATGTGTTCTGATGGTTCTAGGGAGTGGTTTTCCATGCAAGGAGTAGCAAAATTGGATGCAGTGTGCTATCCATCTGGAAATGGTCTGTTTGGATATTGGTTTCCCCTGTGTCCTTGTTTTAAAGCTACCCAAGAGCTGGTCATTTTTCCTGAATGTCTTTGTACAATCCAGATAAAATCTGAGTTGCCTGTGCACATCCAAAAAATGCAGTATCCTTCCCCCCTTGTTTTGAGGGTTAGGGAAGAAGGTGGGCAGGTGGATGGCCTGGTTGAGGGTAACATCCGAAACCACCTGTGGCATGAAGTAGGGACTGGTTCTCAGGGAGACCCTGTCTGCATGGAAGATGATAAATGGCTCAATGGCCATTAAGGCTTGAAGCTCTGACACTCTCCTGGCTGAAGTAATAGCCAGGAGAAATGCAGTCTTCCAAGAGAGGTACTTTATTTCTGAGGATGCTGCAGGCTTAAAGGGAGGCAGAGTAAGCTTTTCTAAAACATAGTTCAGGTCCCAGGCTAGGGTGGGGTGTATTCTGGGAGGCCTGATATTAGAGGCTCCTCTAAGGAATTGTTTAATAAGAGGGTGGAGAACAGTGGCTGTTCTGTATCACAGTGTGCCAAGATGGCAGACACATTGGATCTTTATGGAGGAGAAGGAGAGACCCTTATTAAGAAGCTCAGCAAGATAATCTAGAATAAGAGGAATGGAGGGCAAATGTATGTCTGCCCCCCTGGACTGGCTCCAGGAGCAGAATCTTTTCCATTTTCCAGTGTAAGATTTTCTGGTGCTGGGCCTTCTGGCTTCTGTGATGATGTCAAGGACTTGCTTGCTTAGCATAGATTCCTTGTTGGTTTTGGTAGAATAAGCCATGCTGAGCGCTTGAGTGTCTGAAGGTCTGGGTGCAGTATTTTCCCCCCACCCCGGGATAGCAGGTAAGTATCAGAGGTAGCTGCCAGGGGGGCTAGTGGGATAGGCTGTGAAGCAGTGGGTACCAATGCTGTCTGGGCCAATCTGGGGCAATGATTATTGCTCTTGGTTTTTCCTCCCTTATCTTAATAATTACTTTTGGAATGAGAGGTAGAGGTGGGAATGCATAGACAAAGTGGGTATTCTAACGGAAGGTCAGGGCATCGACCTTCCAGGCCAGGTGATGGTACTCTCTGGTGCAGAATTTCTGTACTTCATGATTTAAATGAGAGGCAAAGAGGTCAACCTGGGGGGTCCCCCATGTGTGGATAATTTGCAGAAAAATGTCTCTGTGGATTGGCCATTCATGTTGATCCAGCAGGTTTCTGCTTAGGTGGTCTGCCAGGGTGTTGTTGATGCCCAGCAGGTATTGGGCTATAAGATGTAGTCCCATGGATGAGGCTGCTAGCCACAGGTTAATGGCTAGTCTGCACAGAGGGTAAGATCGAGTCCGTCCCTGTTTGTTGATGTACCACATGACTGTGGTGTTGTCTGTTTTTATGAGAAGAACCCCTGGCTTGAGGTTGGGTTTGAAAGATGCCAGAGCATTTTGCACTGCTATCATTTCCTTTTGGTTGATGTCAAGGTTAGTATTTATGCGTCCCAGAGACCTTGGTTGCATCTGCCTTCTAGGGGGGCACCCCAGGCTATGTCCAAAGCATCTGTAGTTATGGTCTGGTCTGATGGACAGAGGGTGAATGGAAGTCCCTTGTTCAGAGCACAGGCCTGGGCCCACTAGAGGAATTCAGATTTTATGCAAGGGATCACAGGCAGGGAGGTGTCCAGAGGTTGTGAATGTTGACACCATAGGTTCTTTAGGAACCACTGAATTTTCCTCATGTGTAATCTGGCCAGAGGTACCAGGAGAACACATGAGGCTATGTACCCTAGAGCTTGTAGGAACTTCTTTGCAAAAAGATGTGTTTGGGAGGCCAGAGTAGTGAAGTATTTTGATAGGAAACTTTGTTTTTCTGGGGACAGAAAGACCATTTGCTGTTCTGTGTCCAGTAAGGCTCCCATAAATATGCTTTTCCTGGTAGCTGTCTATTTTGATTTCCTTTCATTGATAGTGAACCCCAGAGAGGTGAGTAGGGTTTTTACAAATGAGAGATGCCGCAGGAGCAGTTCCTTGCAGTCTGCCTGGATGAGACAGTCGTTCAGGTAAGAGTAAATCTGTACATTGTTTTGCTTGCAAAAGGGAATGGCAGGAGCTAGACATTTGGTGAATACCCCGGGAGCAGCAGATGAGCCAAAGGGCAAAGCAGAGAACTGAAAGTCTATGAAGCGCAGGAATTTTCTGCACGATTCCCTTATTGGGATGTGCAGGTAAGCATTCTTTAGGTCTAAGGTGACCATCTAAGTTTGTTTGGCAGCATTGGTTGTAAGGTAAGCACTTTGAATTTTGGGATTACCAGGAAGGTATTGAGAAAGGATAGGTCCAGGATGGGACGCCAAGTCCCCTCTTTCCTGGGAACAAGGAATCATCTGGAATAGAATCCTTTTGCAGCTTATTCTGGAGGTGCAGGTTCTACTGCCCCTAGGGATATTAGGTTTTGCACTTGTTTTAGTGCTTTTGCTCACTGGTTTGGAGGTAGGTCTGGGTACCCTCTTGGAGGTGGTAGTTCTTGGAAATTGAATTTGTACCCCTGACCAATGATTTTTAAGACCCATTGATCTTTTGTTATAGAGTTCCAATTTTCTCTGCATAGAGATAGCCTTCCTCCTAGCTTTTGGTGTGGTGGAGGCAGGCAGAGATGGGAAAGGTATTCTTTGAGAGTTTTTTCCATGCAGGGTTGCTTTTGAACTCCCTGCTCTACTGTTCGAGGGGGGGGGGGCACTGTTTTATTCTTTGCTGGCCCTGGGTTTTAGTCCTGGTGGATCTGTCCCTATGGGTTTTGCCTTGTGCCTGTCTGTTTGATGTAGGAAAGGACCAGTGTTTAGAGGGAAAATTTCTGCTGAACCTAGGAGATTGTACTTGAAGAAAATCTTTAACAGTCTGCATCAGTTTTGCTTTGCCTTCCATATTTTTAAGTACCTCTTCAGTTTTCTGTCTGAACAAGCAGTCTTTGTCAAGAGGTGCATCCATGATTTTAGCTTTGACATGATCAGGGAGAGGTTGTTCCTTCAGCCATGCATGTCTTGTGATAACAGATCCTGTCACAGCTGCCCTGCTAGAAGCTTCTAGGGCATCATATCCACAGTGCAAGGAGTGCTTTTCCACCTGAGATGAAAAGTGCAGTAATTCTGCTATCTCTTTATTGTTGACAAAATATGGAAAAGCAGAAATGTGCTATTTCAAAAGTTCCAAAGTGCGCTGTTGATATTTTAACATATGGAACTGACAGTTGAGAGCCCTTATAGTTAAAGTTGCAGAGGTATATACTTTTTACCCCATCTGCCCAGGACCCTGGATTCTTTGTCTGAGGGAGTAGAATTCTTTGCAGAGGTAGCCTTAACTTACTTAGGTCCCTGAGTAATCACCTCTGGATCTGCTATAGGATTTCTGTAGAGGAATTTATGAGAGTCAGGTACCCTGTAGTGTCTGTCAGGTTTTTTGGGGGCAGGTGGAAGGATGTCAGGGGTAAGGCTGGGTTCTTGGTAAACATCATCTACCACCTCCAAGATGGGTGGGATGGCCAGAGGCCTGTGCTGGGATAGGTCCAGAAACTCTCTTCGTCTTTTCTTGGATTGAGGGAATCCATTGATTCTCATTGGAAGTGTTCCCTGAGGGTGTGGAGGGTTTCCCCAAAGAAAAAGTCCTCTGAGGTGATGCAGAAGTTACAGATTCTTCTGCATCTGAGTCTTTATAGGCAGTAACAGGATTTTCCTCTTCAAAAACAGAGGAGTCAGATCCCTCTTAGTCTAAATCTGATTAGATGTCTAGAGAAGGTTCCCTTCTCCTTTGCCTGGTGTGGCCTGATTAGCCCAGATGAAAGTAATGAGATCCTCCGCCATTTTAAGGATTCTAGTTTGAGGAGGGAGAGGAGTAGTGGAATGGAGACTTTTTGCTGTTTTCTTTGGAGTAGCTCTAAATCTGACCTGAAGAGTATCCTTTGGTGCTGTTGGTGTGTTACTCGGAAGAGAGGGTGAAGGCCTTGAACTGAATTCAGAAGTGTGAGCAGTATCTTTGGAAGCCAGTGCCTGCATAGCAGCTCTAGACCCAACCGAGGCAGAGACAGCAGAAGGCTCATTAGACGATGCAGTTATTTGCGGCATACAGGACTCCTAAAGGGTCTCAGTAGAGGCCTGTGAAGTAATCGAGTCGGACATCAGGGGCTGCGAAAGCACCTCACTGAATTCCGAAGAACTGATGACCCTTTTAGTGGTGGTGTCATCGGAAGGCTTGGTCTTATGCAGTCTGTCTCTATCCTTATCTTTACGTTTTTTCAGATCATCTGTGGTTTGCTGACTGAGGGACACCATATCGGTAATTGGAGATGGAAGATGAAAATAAGTGGCTACAAACAGAGCTCTACGATGAATAGTTCTAGTGTTAAAGAGGGCACAGAACTGACAGTGGGGTATGTTGTGATCTGGGCCTAAGCAAGTGACACAGTAAGAATGGAAGTCTTGATGTGGTATTTGCTTTCCACAGGCGAGACAATTATTGACTTTTTCGGACATTGGTTAGTGTAAGAAAATGGAAGGATCCCCAATGGGGTACTCAGCTTTAGATATTTTCAGCTGAAGTTCGAAATCTGGAAACAGCCAACCGGCACTGTTGCGAATTGTTTCTGCTACAGGCTCCACGGCAAGAAAGACTGAGGTAATGGCATTGCCTGCTCTCCTTTATAGCTTGAACGACCTGACGTCAGCCAGCAAGCGACAGTAGCCGATGTACAAAACCTTAACTCTGGTATTCAGACGGACTGAGGGCTACCACTGCATGGATAACCCAATGGTTAGGACTGCAGCAGTGAAACACAAAGAACAATAGTAATTCCACAGACAGACAATTAAGACTCAGTCTCATTTTTCTCATTCTCCCATTTAAGGACAGACTACAGTTATTTATTTAATGTTAAACATCTATTATTATACCTACATTTAGTTCATTTTGTGATTTACATAATTTCACTTCAAATCATTGCCAAACTGATAAGTGTATCAAGCATCTGCTCTGTGAACAACACCTATCATTTGAGGCTCTGTCTTACTTTTCATGGCCAGTCCTCTAGTGGTTGAATTCCAGTCCTAAAGCCACTCATTTATTATTTACTTTACTCACATTCCGTGCCAGCTAACACCCATAAAATAGTGTATGAGCACTGCAGGTACTACTTACTAATAGATTTTCTCTGAGATTGTAGCCTTGGCTCAACCTGCAATCTCTGGTTCTGTCCACTCCTTTTGCCCTAGCTAGGCTCCAGCTCACTTTGCTAATATCAGAGCCACATTCTCTCAACTTCTCACCACAACTTACCTCCCAAGTAATACTCCTCTCTATTTGCAAACACAGACCCAGCCTCCTATCTCTACTACAAACACATTAAGCCAAACTACTCTCTATACCCATACCCCCTCATCCACCAATACAAACTTGGCTAAACCCAATTCCTTGTCAGAATTCAAACTTTATACTGTCCCTACAACATCCATAGAAAAAAAAAAAAAACTTCTTCTGAAACTAAAGCCCAGCTCAAACGCAGCAGAAGGCATAATCATAGAATACCTAAAATCCCTAAAAATTGTTGCAGATGCTATGCTTACCCCATTATCATTCTCATAAATAGATCCATCCAAGAATCCTACATCCCCAACCTCTGGAAAAAAGCAAACATACTACCTATCCACAAAGGGGGTAAGACAACATATATTTGCAACTTCCGCCCTATAGCTATTCTATCTCCATCTCCAAACTCATAGAAAAATGTGTACATACCCAACTGCTACAATTCCTTCTCAAAAATCAAATCCTTGCTGAAACTCAGCATGGTTTCAGACTTGGCCATAGTACTTTAACTGCACTAATATCATTTATTGACCTAGTTAATAAAGCCTGTGACTCACGGAAGTTTGTCTCCACTTTACTCCTGGATTTGTCTAAAGCTTTTGATACTATCTCTCACACACTCCTCCTTTCCCAACTTTCTAACATTGGACTATCTACGCCATCTTAAGACTGCTTCAAAAGCCACCTATCTGATAGGGAACATGCTTTAAAATGGCAACAGTCTATATCGTCTAATATTCATAACCCCCAATGCTCCATATTAGGACCCAAACTGTTTAATATTTTTGTCAACAACCTCCACCTATAATTCCAACAAGGGTCTCTTGTTCAGTATGCAGATGACTCTAATATAATCTGCTTTTCTGAAAACTCAACTTAACGACAGCAAATTACTCAATCTGCATTTACTACCATAGAGACCTGGCTCCACAGTAACCACCGATCTTTAAATCCAAATAAAACCAAGCTCATAATATCCAAGAAAAACACTCCCATTAACAAGCATCAGTTTCACATATTCTTTCTAAACAACACTAAAATTGAATTAGTCACCCAAACCAAACTGTTAGGTATTATACAATTGATGAAAACCTAAAATTTGACCTACACTTACAAAATAACATCGGCAAGACTCACAAAAAACTGGAACTACTCTAAAGATATAAACATATCCTCTTCCCTCACCACAAAACAAATACTTGCTTCGACTTCTTTCTCTGATCTCTGGTGCCCCACTATTAACTAACCTCCATTCCTCCCTCAGAATTAAACTAGAAATATGCTACAACAAGACA
This sequence comes from Protopterus annectens, assembly GCF_019279795.1. Taxonomy (NCBI): domain Eukaryota; kingdom Metazoa; phylum Chordata; order Ceratodontiformes; family Protopteridae; genus Protopterus; species Protopterus annectens. Next base: position 78,350,920 of record NC_056738.1, on the reverse strand, counting down.
GTTAAATTTGCAAGAGACAATCACCATTCCGCCCACCACTGCATACCTCTAAAAACATTAAACTGGCTCAGATTCCCCACTATCTCAATTGTCTCCAGTTGACATCTGACAAACTACTGCTAAAGGTAGCCAAGTCCCACAACTACTATGGGGACTCTCTATTCTCCAATAAAATATCCAAAACCAGGAACTCTATACCCTAATACAGCCTACAAAACTCTGACAGCCACAAATTCAAACTACTCCTAAAAGAGTATTTCACTGATCACTGGCTATGCCCCTGCACAGCACCAGGCTAATTTCACCCAGCCTATGTCTGTTACTTTAATTATATTTCAACCGTCACATTTTACATCATCCATATTCTCCTAAGTTAGCATCTAGCTACCGTTTCTCCTTTTCCTACCCTATAAAAAGTACAATGTTATATTGTGCAGTTATTGTTATGCTGAAACATGTCATTCCAAAACATATTTGTATGAACTATGTATATAATAATTTTCTGCTTTAACTTCTCCACTGTGCTGAAACATCTTATTATACAATGACCGCCCATTAATATTCCAAAACATGCACACTGATTGGTCAGAGTGCACGTTGTAAATCAGACTTATACTAATTGAAAAAGGTCCGGTCGCCTAGACTTTTTCCATCAGTATAAGTCTTTTTTTTTTTTTACAGCAACGGAGAACACAAGATCTCCGTTGCTTTTTAGAAACTGTCTTGCTATGTTAAAGGAGTTTAACATAGTGAGACAGCTTTAAAAAAAAGTAACGGAGATCTTCCTTTCTCCGTTGCTTTCTTTAAAGCTGTCTCACTATGTTAAATGGGTTTAACATAGCAAGACAGCATTAAAAAAAGCAAAGGAGATTCTCCATTGCTTTTTTTAAAGCTGTCTCGCTATGTTAAACTCCTTTAACATAGCGAGACACTTTGTAAAAAGCAACTGAGATCTTGCTTTCTAAGTTACTTCCACCCACAGCTCTGATGTACTGTTTAAGCATACGCATGCGCAGTACATCAGAACTGCCGCAGAATACCAGACAGCTGCGGAAGGGCAGCACAGAGGCATTATACAATGCCATTATTTAAGGAAAATAAGTATTTTTTTTCTTAAATAATGTCATTGTTTAATAGCAATAACATACTTCTGGGTGTGGGTAATGCTGGATTTACGCACGGTTGTCTTTGTTTGGCCACTCGGGCTTCGTCCTTGTGACCAAACCACACCAACCATGGGTAAATCCAGCATTACCCACACCCGGGCATGGGTTATTGCTTAATTGTAAGACACTTTTGTATGAACTATGTATTTAATAATCTACTACTTTGTTTAACTTCTCTACTATCAACTATTGTCAATAACTGTGGAGATCTTCTCCTCATGTCTCCGCTGAAAATGCACTCCTGGCCCAGTAAAACGCTACCCGGTAAACAAATATGAAACTGTGAAATCTGGTTCTAACTGCTAGTCTTACACAGCTCAGCTGCACTTTTAATCACGACGCACTCTGCAACTGACGCACCATCACAGTGGCGGTGCCCTGCAAATCCCAAAGGCGTACCCACCCCACTCCTGACCTGGTAAAGCCATTAGCCGGACATTACTTTAATCTGCAAATAAGGAGAGGGACATAAAGGGCAGACTTTGGATCCATCCCATGAATTTGCAGACTTTGATCCCATCAGTTTGGCTTTGTCAAAAGCTAGATTAACATACCAACAGTCACCAAATGTTTGAATGAACAGTCACAGCAGCATACGATATGGGAAAGGCAGTCCATACAGCTCACAAACAATATCATTGAAAACCTCATCACCCAATGTGGTATCATTGAAATTAACATGAGCATCAATGTTACCCCATACTGGCGCAGATGGAAGCAGAACTGGCAACTAACAGTGTTGCTGGGTCAGAGCTGCACACATGCCCACACACAAGAAGCAAAGGCAGTCCATAGTGGCCCACTCTTGGGTTTGGCACCATTCTTCTCCAAGTGCAACAGTACACAGTTATACAGACAAAAGTTTGAGGATGATGATGACAGAGTGCATAGTAGAAAGAAACCATAGAACAGACACCCATATATCAGAAGGGTCTCACCTTCATACGGATAACTGCTGCCAGTCCTTAAGCAAAGCAATGGCAAAAAGAAAAATGTCAAACCTTCAAAAAAAAACTTTCCCCCCCTAGGTTAAACATAGGCACCAAACCACAGGTAAATAAGTTATCAGGACCTGGGGACCCAGGTTGATAGTAGTCTGTCATCTCGACAATTAGTATCCCACGAAGTAGTTAGGAAAGACCTTCTACATTGCCCACCTTATCATGAAGGGATTCATCTAGATCAAGGAGGTCATAGTCTCCCCATTGGTCTCATACTGCCCCAATACCTACCATCAATGCCCCATTCTTTGATAATGCCCCCGACCCGACACTTGCAGCAGACCCAGGAGATACAAAGTCACTCAAAAAACACCAAAAGGGTCTCAAACATCTGTCCTATGCCGTCTGATGCCCGATTGAAAGAACCCAGCTCTATTCAGTCGCTACCGCTGGGTCCAGAGGCTATTTGCCTAACATACAAGCGCCATGTCAAACCCAGATTTGATGAATATGCTTCACCTCAAAAATCTAAGGGCCGGAGGGAGAAACAAGGGCGGAGACTTAAACCCCGATAATGCTGGGCTATAGGGATCATGAGAGGGATAGATTCATCACCAAAAGACTCTCCCTGTAATAAAAAGGCAGAGCATATGTGGGAGCAGCCTCGCTGGCCTTGTTCAAGAGAAATGGACCAATGGATGATGAAGGAGAGATTATACCCCAGGGATTACTCCACAGTCACACTGCACAACAAAATACAGCAAATAAATGGGTATAGTTCCCATACTAAAGGTGTATGTAAACAAAACATGGGTAAGGGCTTGTAAATGCCCTCGGGCAGATAGCCTAGTATGAACCTATGAACCTATGAACCTATAAAAATAAACTACCACACACAAATTACTCACTAAACCACAGGATTGCCCTAAAGTCCTTATTCTCCCCACTATAATCCCAATAGGTTCCCCTAAGATCAGAAAACCAACACCTCCTCCAAATTCAGAAACCTAAACTACCTGCTGGTCAGCTACTATACTCCTAGTTAATAGCTATACCTAGAGCAGCCTTCCCACAGCCATTTGCACTGTGCAAGGTACTGCCTCCTTCAAAACCACCCTTTGCACACACTTTTCCCCCAAATGGATCTGTAACTGCACTAAGCCTCCTCCGGCCATTACCTAGATCTTAGCACCTTCCTACTATTTTTGCCTTTTTTACTTGTTATTCACATATTTCTATTACTACTAATGACCTTCTCTCCTGATCTCCATAAATATTACTCCACCCTTCCTACCTCTGTTGTTACCACTCTCAATTTCTTACATGTTCCTTCTTAAATTCTCTCACTCATTTCCTCTCATATAGTATAACTACTGCAATATCACTACTATAGACTCTTAATGTCTTCCCCAGCTCTAAATCTCAGTCCTCATCTGAAGACTAAGCATTTTATATTCACCCATACTGCTATAACTATAGCTGTACTACATTGTAGTTAAAGTGTGTATCAAATATTTGTATATATTCTAAATGTACTACTGTTTTAAGAATGTTTCCTCCATTTGTGCTGTATATAGTCAAAATGTGTGCCTTGTGATGTATTATATATCCTATTGCATTTCATGCGGAGCCTTTCTCCCCGGGCCTCCACTGAAAATAGGCTCTGCTTGGCCCAGTGGACTTTCCCAGTAAACAAATGCCTATAAATAAATAAATTTACCGGCGTCACAGATGAAAGTCCAATTTTTATCCTGGCAAGCAAGCTGTGGGAGAATAAAATTTTATAGACAAAACTACCTGGTTTCATCCCTGTAATTTATGGTTTAGACAGCATTTTTGTTTTAGTTAATTTATAAAATATTTCAGCTAATAGCAAGTTACCATTTCCTAAGGTTTCGGCATCGGGAACTTCACTTTTGTCAGTGTGATGTAGCGATGTTATGGCTGTAAATTCAATGTCGCCAATATTCAAGAGACCAGACAGAATTCTGTACACAGAATTAACTTCCTTTAAATAAATAAAAAAAAAACTTGTAAGATTTGCAATGGAAAAAAAATCAGATTATAAGTAGAAAAGAACACCATTTACATTATTAATGAAGCAACAAAGCATAACACACAAAATTCATATACTTCAGGAGATAATGCACTCATTTTATCATGTGCATCTGTCATCTGCTTATTTCTGCCACTGTATTAGCCATATAATCATGATTTGTATCTGTTTGTTCCGGCATATTCCATCATGCTTTGTACCTTCCCCATGCATTCCTAAACTGCATGCTGTTTCTTTGCTTTTTTGCAGAGATGCAATGTCATGGCTCCAGAACCAACCTATTTATTGAACTATTGTCTTCTGAAGGCATATTAGACTACCATGCTTTTATGCAGTAATTTTTTACCAGTACACTGTACATTGTTCTATTTCAAATTCTTTTCTCTGCTTTTAACCAGGTTAACAGCTTTATTGGACCTAAAAATTTTGGTATGGGACTTACATTTCAGTCTGTGTATTATCTTTCTAATAATGTTGCTAATGTCTTTGAAGGTTTTCAGAAACAATTAGTGCACCATACTACGTGAAAAAGTGTGGTGAATGGCAGTGCTCCGAAGAGAAATGACAGAGAAATGTGTCTAAAGATTGCGCTAACATGGAAATTAGCTCAGTCAGCATCATATGCAACTGACCAAAAAGTGATATGCAACTGACCAAAAAGTGATATGCAACTGACCAAAAAGTGATATGCAAATGACAGAAATTATGGAAGTAAGACTAATTGTGAATGCAAATGTGGTAAGACAATGTGATGGAATGACTCAAAAACATACACAATGAGCAGTGAATCTGTATACCGTGATTTTCTGGTGAACAGACATGATGACTACTTTAAAACGGTAAGAGAAGCATCAGCATTAGCCAAGTAGCACATGTTAATGGCCACACTCACAGACCCTTGCCATAGTGCTACAAGCTGCCACTCAATGTGTTACAGATGGATCTGTTCACAGCTGACCTACCATCACCTACTTAACAAGGACATAGATGGACACTACCATGTAGAAAATGCGAGACCGATACTTGTGCAGTCCTCACATGGAATTGCGCAGGATGAATGGAATGCCTTTTCTATTGGATACTAATGTCTGTGTAGCATTAACTCTCTTTGCTACAGGACTTTTCAGTGGTCATCAAGGGACACAGTAGAAGTTTCACAGGCATCTGCCTCACAAATCTTACACTAATTTCATGATGTCATTCTGCAGCATGTGGAGGAGCATGTTTGGTCCCCACAGAGAACTAGCACTATGCAGGCATTTTTGGAAATAGCCCACTTCCCTGAGGTTCTAGAGCCCATGGCCTGCATCCATATTGCCACTAAAGCACAACCTGCTCTAAATGATGTCCAGTATGTCTACCACAAAGGCTTCCACTCCATCAACTGCCAGGTGGTGTACAATACACAGGGTATAACAACAATGTGTCTGTGTTCCATTCAGTCAGTTCCCATGATTCCCATATCTGGCACATGCGACCTGTTCCAGTGCTTTTTACATGCTAATCTACCACTGAGACATCTAATTTATAAGTAAATCCCTGCAAGGCTGCACAAACATGCTGACAGGTGTGAGGACCTCAGTCCACTCATAAAGGTGGTCACTGTCATGCATTACATATGATACTTGGTAAGTGCTGGACCTGGGCTCATGACACCTATGCACAGCCCTAAGACTATGGTTGAAATGTCATGCAATACCAGACTGGTGCAGACCCACAGCATCACTGAGCATGTGCTCAGAGTGTTAAAGACCTTCTTTCATTGCTTAGATTCCCCTGGTGGTATACTGTAGTTTGCTACAGAGACCTGCAGCAAGACACTTGCCATCTAGGCTGTGCTACAGCAAAAGGCCACCATCAGAGTAGCAAACTGACTGCAGCCATTTGTGGAAGAGAAATTGGATGAGGATCCAATGAAGAAACCAGGTGCAGGAGAACTCCATGCAAGGTTAAAGGGTCTCAAATATAATACAGGACTAGCAAAGAGACAGCAGGTGGCCCACACCTCCTAGCCATAATGAAGCAAATATGGAATAAAACCAATGCTTGTAATACTACACACAGGCAATGCACTACAGTGCACAGGCTGGCCATATTGTGCATTGGATATTATGTAATTAACATAATACAGAAGGGCATCATATCTCTCAACCTGCAATCATTGAAAATCAGTAAAAAGGCTCTTTAAATGTAGGTACATCCAGCCAAATATCTAGATATCTAATTAGCATAAAATGTGAATATCAAATAGTACATAACTCTTTTGGCTTCCAGTAGGTATCTCTTCCAGGATGAATTTCAACATTTTCTGTCTCTGTTTAGGTGCCATTAAAATTCTTATACACATGAGCATACACCTATGATTAGTACCTAGAAACAAATGTGGCAATAATCTCTTAAAACTGACTGCAAACTATGGCAAGGCTACTATACATTGTTGGCCCATGTCACACCCCAACAGCATGTTCATGGTGCCAGCATGAATACAGCTCATGATGCAACCTGCAGCCTGTGTTGTCAATATACAGGATTCTGACCCCCAGGCAACACTCCAATGTGCTCCAGTTGCACACATCTGCAGTCTGACACTCATACCCATTGTGAAGCCCCATTCTCTGTGGGTGTCAGCTGGACCACTGCCATATTGTAGTTGCCTTCTTACACACTTACGTCTATTTTGCCATTGAATATGGCCACACAGCAGTCCTTAGCATTATGGATTCCCACAGGTGGGCTGTGATCAGCCAGCAACTGTGCCCTTTCTGCCTTTACCACCAACAGCAATGTCAGTCCACATGTATGCAGGATACTGTTGAACAACACCATGTAAGTACAGATACCTTTTCGGTGTCCCTGCCTGATGATAGCTTATACCCCTTTACCACAGCTCTTGTAGTCAGTTATGTTGCTGTTATACTTCAGAAAGCACTGTTACTTATCCTGTAAGACTTTGCTATGTGCAGTCAGCACAAAACTGGCAGCCATGGCTTTTTTCATGCTAATATTTTCAATGCAGCACAACTGTTATGCTAATGAAGTGATTTTGTGTTACTGTTTCTGAACTGCAGTTATAATGCAGTATGGTGCCACCTTTATGTTGCGCTAAGGAGTCCATGCCTGCCACTGAACAAATGCCAAAACAACTGTGGCAGTTCAGTTGTTACAAACCACAGCCACTGCATCTGAATTTATGGTTTCCATTGCCAAAGCGATAACAATACAAAAAGTGGTTGTGCCACTGATGACGATAACCAAGGAGGATGACCTTGAAGATATATAGTGGCATTTAACTGCTATGCCCTCCAAGACAAATTGTACAGAAGAGACTGGGCAAAGAGTCTTTCTTCCCTGTAAAAGCTTTTGTGAATATGGAAAAGACTGACTACAAAAACTATGACAAAGTGAAGAAACTGCTGTTAACTGAGCTGGTGCCACTTTGGAAATACAAACAGCTCTTTAGTTGAAGACCAGTACAGGACTACTTCTATTTGTAGCAAAGTGCTGAAGTGCAGAAATGTCAGTACAGAAAAGAATGCGGGAAGTGCACTTCCAGACTGCACGCCCTAAAAGCTTGCACCAGTAGCAGCCATCCCCTTTGCCCAACCCTTGTTATGCTTCTGGACTGGGTTTCCATTCATAACCAACTTATATTGTGTCTGCGACATGTTAAACTACTCACCTTGAGAGCAGAGTGATGTGAAGGTGAAGTACAACACTGTAAGTAGTGCTTGATATCTTTGTGAGATTTGAAGTGGCAAGAAGAGTAACAAGCTGTCAGTGAGGTGCTGTGCAGAGATTATGTATCACATTTACAGGACGAGCTTGCTGATAAAAGCATACAAGGGAAGTGGTACAATTTTATGTAGCTAATCTAGTTTTCATTCAGCTGTTTGCAAACAGTCTTAAAGCTACTTAATAACCTCATAATATTTCACATTACTTATGTTAATCAAAGCACAAGAAACCAACTGGTGGGGTAGCCTGTTAAGTGACATAATATACATGAAAAGGAATGGAGAACTTTTAAAATAATACAAGACTGTGGCACAGAGGAGCTCTAAAAACAATAGTGAGGGGGAAGAGGATGGGTGCTGGAAGGGAAAAGAAAGGTGCATAATGGGAAAATAGAGACAACAAGATTTGCAACCTAGAAGGGGACAATGAATGTGGAAAGATAGCTATGAAAATAATTCAAGTAACACTGTAGCCAGGGAACTCTGATTTTTTTGGGGTGGTTAAAAATCTCATATTTCAAGGTAGTCCATCGAATTATACTTAGAAATCGGAGACAACGGAATCATATCTGTGAAGGTTAGCATTACCAAAGGCCACATCAACTAACTTTAAGTTGGAAACCAGGGCAGGGAGCACCTGAATTGCAAGAACATCTGAGATAATTGTTTAAAAATGCTCATGGTTATGGTGTTTATATAGCTGCACTGCTACATATGTAGGAGTTTCTGGGTAAATTATAGCTGACTGTATGGTAGTCATCAGGCAAGAAACATCTAGTTTTACTTGTAGAGTTCACTGCAAAAATGAGCCACCCTTTTGTTGCAGAGTGCATCCTATCCAGTGTATAATGCAAGATGGAACAGGAAAGAAAAAGAATGAGAACTGCATAAACTATTTGGTATTCTGCAATAAAGAAGACTAAGTCTGTAAAAAATACAAGATGTTTATTCAGCTAATCTTCAGTGTATACAATAAGTCATTCAGAGTCATGTTTTGCTCAAAGACAAATCTGCAATCATTGTTTTCTGAATCAGATTATGTAGCCCAGGTGGGTATGACCCTAGCCCTGAGCAGCATCCTACCATCACCCAAAAAGATACCACAGTACAAATAGAAAATGATTGACTTCAACAATTGGCTACATTTCTGGTGTCATTCCAAGGGGATCCAGTATCTGTCTGCCTGAGAGGACATGACTGGCAAACCTTGATACAATGCCAGATATGGCCTGCATCTGTCACCCCTGGGCTTCCAGATACTGGCCAAGGATCTTGCCATCCCTCTAGTGCCTTTTTTAGGCTGTGTTCCAAAGACCAAATTACCACCATAACAGCTACAAAGAAATGCAATCTGAGGGTCATGCTGCTCAATGCTAGAAGTCTAAATCTCAAAATGCACTTGCTCAAAGCACTCCTTAAAATGGAGAACATCGACATTTGTACTGTAGCAGAGATCTGGTTCAAAGCAGCAGAAAGCACCCCCTGCACTACCAGGCTATAGCTCATTCCACACCTTTCAGCCCACGCCTTTCAGCCCCAGAACTTGGACCGAAGCTCCAAAGGCGGAGGTGTTTCCATATTCATAAAGGATGCGCACACCTCCAGACTGGTATCCCAACATAACGCATCAGAGATACTTCAGGTGGAGCTAACATTGGGTAAGACAGCAATTCATGTTGTAGCCTGCTATACGTCCCCAACCATATCCCAAGACTCACACTCCATGTTCCTAAGCACCCTGGATAATAATATTAGGGTCCAACCTAACACTTTCATACTGGGCGACTTTATCTACCCCTCCATTAACTGGGTAAACTACTCATGTACCAATACACTTACCCAACGTTTCCTGGAATTTATTAATTCCAATGCCATCGACCAGCTCATTCTTATTCCCACTAGAGGGAGAACATCCTTGACCTAGTCATTACTAACATGGGCGACTGTTGCTTTACACCAATAGTCAACTCTTCCCTGGTTAGATCCAACCACAAACTAATCACCTTCGAAATACACATCCCTCCCACCCCCCTCTGCAAAGGTAACCACCATGAAAAACTTCTCCAAAGTTAATTTTGGGCTCCTAAAAGCAGAGGTGGCTAACTTCACGGCAACCATGCAAATGGAGAATAGTTGCATGACTGCCAAATCATACACCAATGCACTGTACAAACACGTACACAAAAGCATGGATCTCACCATACCCAATAGAACCAAGATGCTCTCCTCCAAAAAAAGGAAGCCAATCCGGTGGTCTCCTGCCATAAACAAACTTTACAACAAAAGGAAAAAACTGATGTGGAATAAGGTAAAGTCCCAAGAATGGAAAAACTCCCTTATCAGCCTCAACAAAAAGTTGACATCCTCAGCAAATCCTCTAAAGCTAGCTATGAAAACAGAATTGCAGTAGGTAGTAAAGACAACCACAAGTCCTTCTATAGTTATGTAAAGAATATCCACAGCAATACCCAGATTTGCTCTAAGCTACTGCACAATGGTACCTCCTACACTGAGCCAACAGATATTGCCAATATACTGGCCTACAAATTCAGTGCCAACATTACCCCTCCCTCCCCCCAAAGGACCAATCACAATACCAGTAGATTGCCAGGCACCCAGTATTACTGCTGCAAAGGTTAAAACAGCACTATCCAAGGACAAGAATACAGCTTCTATGGGACCTGACAATATCCCTGGCTGTGTTCTACATGAACTACAGAGTGAACTGGCATCACACCTGTGTGCCCTGCTCAATCACAGCCTCACCTCAGCTTTGCCCCTACCAAATGGTGCACTGCTACATCATCCCTCTCCACAAAGGAGGAGCGACTACAGACCCTGGGAACTATTGCCCCATTAGCTTGACAAGTCTAATATGCAAAGCTATGGAACACATCATCATGGACCTAATATAGAAGGATATAGGGAATATTCAAAGTCTGGATCACACACAGTTTGGTTTTGTGAAGGGTAGATCATGCCTGCTCAACCTAGTCGACTTCTTTGAGTCAGTCACCAGAGTGGTCAATGAGGGCAAGTTGGTTCATACAGCCTACCTTGATCTGGCCAAGGCCTTTGATACCATTACCTTACTCAGGAATAATAGAAAAACTCACTAAGCTAGGCATCATTCACTAGGTGGGTTGCAAACTGGCTCACAGATAGAACCCACAGTGTGAATGTAGCTGACTCCAAGTCAGACTGCCGACCAGTCATGAGTGGAGTCACACAGGGTTCAGTCCTGGGTCCTCTCCTGTTTGGTATCTACTTCTCTGAAGTCCAGGCCAACACAAAGGAACTCTGGCTGGCAAAGTTCACAGACAATTGCAAGTTGGGAGCTATTATTAACTCCCCAAGTGATGTTGACATCCTGCAGAAAGGCCTCACTGAGACCAATGACTGGTGTCAGAACCATGGCCTTAAGCTCAATGCCAAAAAATGTGTCATTGTCCCCTTTGGGAAAAACTCAGTTCCCACGAATTACCACATCGATGGTAGTTCACTGAACACAGAAGCCGTTATAAGAGATCTGGGAACACAGGTTGACAGCAACCTCTCTTTTGACCACCACATTGCCACTGTGGTCAGAAAGTCCTTCTATGTAGCACATCTCATTAATAAGGGTTTTGCATCCAGGAAGAAAGAGGTCATTGTCTCCCTCTAATCTTCCCTCATTAGGCCAATTATCAAGTACAATGTCCCATTTGCCATGTACCTCACTAAACAACTGGAGAGGCCACAAAAGTACCTCACAAAGAGGATCCTAGTCCTTAAACAGTTATCCTATATGGACAGACTCAAAAAACTTCAACTATTCTCTGTCTCATATCGCCTACTTAGAGGTGATCTCTGCTTGACTTACAAAGCCATGTCTGACCAAGCTCTGTTAGAAACGCTACATCTAAAGAAATCCCAATCCCTCTGCACCACATGCTCCAGAGACCTCAACCTCATTACCACAATCAACAGAACATGCTGGAGGGACAGGTTCATAACCCAGTGACTTCCCATGCTATGGAATAGACTTCCCATACATGTCAAACAGAGCACCTCACTGGCCGTCTTCAAGAGAAATCTTGATGAGTGGATGGGAAATAGAAAATTCACCCCGGGGATCACTCCAGTGGCTCTATTCGACAGAGGCACTGGGAACTAATGTCAGGTGGCACAATGCCAGGGTAATCCTATGGGCTAGGCTTGTAAAGGATGCAGGGCCATTAGCCTAGTACACACTTATGAATCTATGGAATGTTTCCTCAAACTCATTCATGAAGAAAATGAAAGTTTATGTAGGGAGTTTTTCCCAAGACGTCAGGCAGGAGGAAACTTTATACACTATCTTTTTGTAATCAACTCAGAGGTCACTATGCTTTAGGGAAAGAAATGTATAATTTTTAAAATAATGTTGTTTTGACCATTAGTCATGACAAAACTGTTCCGGAACCAACCATAAAACATCATTTCACCATGAATGTATCCAGTATATTAAGCCCTCAAGAAGATTGATAACTTCCCATTTAAAGCAGTGTATGGCCTAAATCTGAATTATACTTATTGTCATACAGTAGTAGACTTGACATAGTACCATTGAGACATAATATAGTTAGTTATAGCCAGATCTGATAGTAACTATTGACTGAAGTGTGTCCCATTGCTGAAGTAGAAACTGGCAAAACAAAGTAAGGAAGTGTCATTAGCATACTCAAACAGTTCAAACACTTCATCTGGTTTCATTTACCACATGTCTTTAAAATAGACAGAGAAAGTCAAGTGTTCTGAGATGTGGTCTGTAATGAGAGCACTGCAGGCCATCACACTCTGCGAGATTTGAAATCTAAGTAATTAGAAGCACAAACATGGTGGATTATGACTAGAATAATAGGGAACCTTCTTTTGTATTCATTCATTCTTCATTCATTCATTCTTTCATTCACTCATTCATCCATTTTCATACAGAAGACACTTGATTCATATGCCTGCTTTTCTTTCTGCACAATTCACATGTCTTAGCCAGACAAAATCCATCTTTAGCTAAAAACACTCACGGTGAAATCTTATTCCTCAAATCAAATAGCCAAATTCTGAAACTCTCTATCCCACACCCTCCAAAACACACCCGAATCTACTAATTTCAAACAACTACTATTTGAGCCTCTATCCAAAAACTGCCATTGCTCCTGTGCCAAACCTGACTGACAAGATATCTGTTAACTCTGTCACCATACTTGTAGAACAGAGCATGTGTATGGACCTTTAAGAAGCACTTCCATATGTATCATGTGCATATAAATAGTGAGCATGGGCAGGCAGCAGTGCCATTTTGAAAGAACAGCCAGAGTGTTAACATGTATGAGTGTGGTAGTCTGTTTATAAGCTTAACATACAAAGCCTCATTTTTGATGTGTTTGTGTGTAATAAAGCTGCTTGAACTGAACCCATGAATGTTTGTCTGTTTAATCCTGACCATACGAGCGACATGGCATCAGAACTGGGATTAGAAGAACAACTTCTTCAAGCCATGAGGTCCACAGTTGAAGGTGAAGGCAGATTAAGCTGCTTGAGTGGAATGGAGCTCAGACAAATAAAAAAGGGCCAGAAACAAGCTAAAGGTAAAGAAAACTGCACAAATGATTTATTTGGCAAAGAAAATGAAATGGTGCATTTATAAGCCACAAAACATGTTATTAACTCATTCACTCTAATGGAACACAGGAAGTCTGCAATGTAACTTTCAATGGGGTGGAGCCTAAGCTTTTTGACAGAATCAAATTATGTCCTCACATTTCAAACAAATGTTCATATCTCTAGAACCATAGGGATTATGAAAGAAGTATACATGGCAAACTCTTTAGCACAAATTATTTTTATAGTTGTATTCTTTATATTCTAGATCTTAAACTGAATTCTATAAGTCACAGTAAAGACAGTAATTATTACATTTTTATATCTCAGCAACCACTCAAGTTACACATACTGCCAGCAACATGTTATTCATTTAGCTGAGAGCTTTCATTTGAGGCTAAGGACTTCTGTGTTACTAAGTTGTTGAGATATTTATAAAAATGTGAAAATGATATCTATACAAATTAATATCATAAAAACAACAGTTAATATCTATTTATCTGCACTAGACAGAGTTCAAATATAAGTTGAGTTTGCTATTGTTTAAGCTTTAAGATGAAATCTTTTAAAACCTCGTATATAGCATGGTTTTGAAATTATTGATGCAGATATGAACAATGAATATTTAACGCCTAGAGGCGTCAGTAGGTGTTAACTGCAGATGCACCTGTAGGCGTCACTCAGATGTAATGAGTTAATCAAACGAGTAGCATGAAACGTATTATTACTCAAATGAAAGGCACAAACCACATTATTAATTAAACAAAATGTTTGAAACTATGACATTTGATAAAACTAGCAGAGATATTCATATGGGGCTTAGAATTACCTTTGGTTTGCATAATGAGCATGTTTAAAGTAAAACGGGAACAAGAAAAGTATAATGAGCATAAGAAATTAAAAAGGCACAGTAAGTACAATAAAAGGGCAAAATAAGCTTAAAGAGCAAGGCAACTGCATGTTTTTAGTAAAAGACTGTGTTTGGGCACAAACTACTATTTTGCATTGGCTGAAGCCATTCAAAGCATAACTAGAGTTGTTTGAAGTACCTCAGAGTGTGCAAAGTGTTTGCTTTATTATGGTGTAATTATTTCAAAGAGTTTGCTGTGTGCAAAGTACAGTTATATTGCAAAGTGCAGTCAAAGTACAGCCATTTTGAAAAGTCTTGTGCTGTGTGCATTTATTGGCAGAGTGCCGCCATTTCCAAGTGTTTCTTACACTGTGCAGAATTATTTTACAAAGTACAGCCATTTTGAAAGGTTCTTGTGCTGTGTACAGTTTATTTGCAAAGTGCATTCATTTTGAGGTGTTTCTTACTCTGAGCTTTTTCCATTGCGTACAGTTTATTCACAAAGTACAGTCATTTTCAAGTACTTCTTACACTGATAAGGAGTGGTTTCACAAAGTACTGTGATTTCAAAGTGTTCTTGTGCTTCAGAGACTTATATGGCAAAGTGCAGTTATTTCAAGGAGTCTGTTGTGCTATTGGGCATAATTACAAGTACTGGCATAAAGCTCTGGCATATATTTATGTGTGTGTGTATGTTTGTACATAATTTCGAGCACCTTCACATATGGCAGAGGCATTTTGCAGACCAGGTTCACTTGTGTTTGATCATAATACAGCAGAGAATTGGAAAGTATTCAAGCAGAAATACAATATTTTCATACAAGCAGCTTTTTCTGACAAAGATGCATGTACGAGGGCATTCCTTCTGCTTAACTTAGCTGGGCCAGATGAAATTGAAAGACAGTGTTCATTTGTGTATGCACCAAAAGTATATGCAGAAGAGGGAGAAACCAACATATTGTGGTACCGGCTGAAACAAGAGAGGACCCTGAATGCTTGAAATGCAAATTTAGAGAAATGTGCACCCCCCAGACAAATGTTACATTACAGAGACACCTATTTTATACAACAGACCAAAGTCCACCTGAAACTTTTGCAGCTTATATCACTGACTTGAGAAAAAAGCCAAAACATGCAGCTTTGGTGACTTGAAAGATGAGTTAATAAAGGAAAGGCTTGTGTGTGGTGTTAGTAGTACTGCAGTGAGAAAGATTTTGCTTCATGACAGTGATTTAATGTTAAGCAAAGCCATAGACGTTTGTCAAATCCATGAGCTCAGAGAAAAGCACACAAGTATGGTTGAAAGTGATAAACGTATGGTTTCAGCAGCCTCTAGAGCAAACATAGATGGCATACAACACGTGGCAAGCAGAAGCAGGCTAAGCACATGGCAGCAGGAACCCCTATAGGTGTGGCAGGGAAAACCCATAGCTTTCTAGCAAGTTCCAAGACTAGCTCAGTAAAAAGGACATGCTCAGTACAGTATAATAGTGAGTCAGCAAAACCAAAGTCAAGTCTTATTGTTAACTGTTGTAATCGTGGTGCCAATCATGAGTCTAAAGGAGAGAAGTGCTTAGCATTTGGTCAGTAATGCCACAAATGTAAAAATGGAACCATTTTCAAAAGTTTTGTAAATCAAGAAAGCCTCATTCAGTTATTAAGAAAGGTCACTCAAAAAAGCAGGTTGATCCTATAGAGAGTTGCAACCCTACTTTCTATGTAGATGGTGCATCAGTGGTCAGTGAAAAGGTTAATGCAGTAGATTTACTGGCAAAGAATTAAGTATTTTGTACTGTCCTGTTCACTGGCAAGCCCAGGGAGCTCAAAGTAGACACCGGTTCAAAATGTAATGTAATATCAGCAGAAACATTTGCTAAAGTGAGGGCTGTTGATCAATTTAATTTGGGCAATTGTGCGAAGCTTGTTCCTTATGGAGGTGATGAGATTCAAACCAAAGGCTCAGTAGTGCTTTCATGCTATTCGGTTGGGAACAGTTACAGCTTGCAATTTTATGTAGTTGCAGTCATTGTTGGGTCTTGGAGACAGTTTGAGAATGAAACTGCTTTTTTATACCAAAGAAGTCCATCATGTAAGCATATGTCCCAATTCCAGCTTTACTGATGCTATTTTCTCAGAGTATGCTGATGGTTTCGATGACAAACTAGGCAAACTTTCAGTTGTGCACTCCATAAAAATAGATCCAGAGGTCAGTCCAGTGGTCAGACCAGCAAGAAGAGTTCCAATTGCTATGCAGAACAAAGTCAAGGTCCAGTTAGACAAAATGGTGCAACAAGGTATGATTTGTCCCAGTCACAGAACCAGCTGAGTGAGTGTCTTCCATGGTAGCTGCTCATAAGAAAAATTCAGATGAAATCAGAATATGCATTGACCCAAGAGACTTAAACAAGGTATTAAAGAGACAGCACCATCCTATGCGTACAGTTGAGGAGGTTGCTGCCCTCGTGCCAAATGCCACTGTTTTTTCTGTCTTAGATACAAAGAGTTCATTTTGGCAAGTAATGCTTGAGCACATATCTTCACTACTGACTGCATTCACTACCCCATTTGGTAGATACAGATTCCTCAAGATGCCTTTTGGAATAAAGTCTGCTAGCAAAGTCTGTCAGCGTGCAATGGAGCAATTTTTTTCAGGCTACCCGTGTACAATAATAGTTGATTTACTGGTTGGAGGTAATGGTGAAGCAGAGCATGACAGAAACCTTACACAAGTTCTAGGCAGATTGCGTGAATTGTGTTTAAAGCTCATTCCTCTGAAATGCAAATTCAGACTTTCAGAAGTTACTTTTGTAGGTCATTTATTTACCAGTACAGGCTTATGACCAGATCCTTCTAAACAATGATATATATCTGATTGAGATACCAGCTCCAGACAATGCCCAAGGTTTACAGCATTTTTTGGTATGGTTAGCTATTTGGGCAAATTTATCCCTGACTGTAGTGAGCTATCAGTGCCTTTAAGAGAGCTGACACACAAAAGCGTTACATGGTCATAGTTAGAGCAACATCACAGAGCATTTGATAAGCTCAAATAGCAAATTGCTAACTGACCTACATAAGGTACTATGATGTCCACAAACCAGTAGTTCTTTCCTGTGATGCTTCAAAGTTTGGTCTTGGTGCAGTTATTCTTCGTGGGGGCAGACCTGTTGCCTGTGCATCTACAACACTTACCCAAACTGAGATGCAGTATGCTCAAATTGAGAAGGAACTTTTGGCAATTGTGTTCACATGTTCAAAGTTCTAGGACTATATTTATGGCTGAGCTATCCAGATTGAAATTGACCATCAACCTCTAGTCACTATTTGAAGAAGCCTATGCATTCCACTCCAGCTAGACTACAAAGAATGATGCTCAAATTGCAAAAGTATAACTTCAAAATGGTCTATACATGGAGTGAACTTTTTTATCTGGCTGATACCTTATCCAGATCACCCAGAAATACCATGGAACAGCTTGATGCAAAGAATTTTGACTTTGATATCATGGAAATACACAATTTTTCTACCGCGAGACCTGATGAGCTGCGTGATCATATAAAGACTGATCCAATTTTGCAAAAGCTTAAACCACTTCATCAGTGTAGGATGGTTGTCAAAGCAATCCTGTGTACCACCAAAGTGCAACCTTATTTTCCATACAGTGATGGAATGGTATCATTTTCAAAAGGCCAGAAGTTATTGTTTCTACTTCCTTACAGCATAAATACATTCAGATTTTGCATCCTGGCCACCCAGGTTCTGAATCTACCAAAAGAAGTGCAAGACGACTAGTATTTTGGCCTTGTCTAGCAAAAGACATTGATAAAGTACTTTCTTCTTGTTCATTGTGCAGCAGTACTAAGCTGCATTTGCAAAAAGAGCCACTTCAGCTGGGCCAAATTCCTGAACTACCTTGGTCAACAGTAGCCACTGACATATTTGAGTGGAACAATCAGCATTACTTAGTGTTGGTAGACTCTTATTCGAACTGGTTTGAGATCGATTTGCTACCTAACCTAACGTCCAGTGCTGTTATTACTAAGATGAAACATCATTTCTCAGTCCATGATAGTCCACACAAAGTTATTTCTGACAATGGTTCTCAGTTTACCAATCAATTGTTTCAGAGATTTGCAAAAGAGTGGGACTTTATTCATGTTACTAGTAGTCCTGAATATCCACAGTCAAATGGCCTTTCTGAACATGCAGTACAGAGTGCAAAGCAATTACTAGAGAAGTCTGTGTGACAATACTGATATCTACTTGAATTTACTAAGTCTCAGAAATGTATCCGGTGACAATCTACTTGGCTCACCTGCTTAGAGACTTTTATCTAGGCAAACCAGAACAACCTTGCCTATTAGTTCTAGTTTGTTGGTGCCTAACGCTAAAAACAACAAAGCAATCAAAGCCCAACGTTTTAAGAAGCATTCTTCTCAGAAGTCCAGCTATGATAAAATGAGCAAATTTCTTTGTCCGTTAAAAGAAGGAGAGAGAGTGAGGATGCAAACAGTGAAAGGCTTTGATTGAATTGGTCATGTGAGAGGTATATGTGCTGCGCCAAGATCCTACTTAGTGGAATCTGAGGGTGTAGAGTACAGGAGAAAATGCCAACATCTTCTTCCTGTATTGGAAATGATATTGCAGCATTGTACCTGTGATACAGACTCTAGATCTCAAAGCAAACCTGACAATGTTCATACTGAAAAACATCTCAGTATCCATTCCCATTCCTGATGAAGTCCCAGTTGTTCCCAAAGTTGAACATTCATTGAAGACAGTCAGGTGGCACGATGCCAGAGTAATCCTATGGGCTAGGCTTGTAGAGGCTGCAGGGCCATTAGCCTAGTACACACCTATGAACCTATGGAATGTTTCCTCAAACTCATACATGAACGAAAAGAAAGTTTATGTAGGAAGTTTTTCCCAAGACGTCAGGCAGGAGGAAACTCTATACACTATCTTTTTGTAATCAACTCAGAGGTCACTATGCTTTAGGTAAAAAAATGTATAATTTTTAAAATAATGTTGTTTTGACCATTAGTCATGACAAAACTGTTCAGGAACCAACCATAAAATGTCATTTCACCATGAATGCATCCAGTATATTAAGCCCTCAAGAAGACTGATAACTTCCCATTTAAAGCAGTGTATGGCCTAAATCTGAATTATACTTATTGTCATACTGTAGTAGACTTGACATAGTACCATTGAGACATAATTTAGTTAGTTATAGCCAGATCTGATAGAAACTATTGACTGAAGTGTGTCCCATTGCTGAAGTAGAAACTGGCAAAACAAAGTAAGGAAGTGTCATTAACATATTCAAAGAGTTCAGACGCTTCATCTGGTTTCATTTACCACATGTCTTTAATATAGACAGAGAAAGTCAAGTGTTCTGAGATGTGGTCTGTACTGAGAGCACTGCAGGCCATCACACTCTGTGAGATTTGAAATCTAAGTAATTTGAAGCACAAGCATGGTAGATTATGGCTACACCAATAATAGGGAACCTTCTTTTGTATTCATTCATTTTCATACAGAAGACACTTGATTCATATGCCTGCTTTTCTTTTAGCACAATTCACATTTCTTAGCCAGACAAAATGCATCTTTAGCTAACAACACTCACGGTGAAGTCTTATTCTCAAATCATCTCATCGCCACAGTGGATCTTCTGTTTCCATTTCTTCCTGTACTCTGCATCATGCTGTTTCACACCAACCACCTGCATGTCCTCTCTCATCACATCCATAAACCTGATCTTAGGCCTTCCTCTTTTCCTCTTACCTGGCAGCTCCATCTTTAGCATCCTTTTCCCAATATACCCAGCATCCCTCCTCAGCACATGTCCAAACCAATGCAATCTCGCCTCTCATGCTTTGTCTCCAAACTGTCCAACCTGAGCTGACCCTCTAATATACTGATTCCTAATCCTGTCCAACCTAGTCACACCCAGTGCAAATCTTAACATCTTTAACTCTGCCACATCCAGCTCTGACTCCTGCCTTTTCGTCAATGCCACCGTCTCCAACCCATATAACATAGCTGGTCTCACTACCCTCTTGTAGACCTTCCCTTTCACTCTTACTGGTACCCGTCTGTCACAAATCACTCCTGACACTCTTCTCCACCCATTCCACCCTGCCTGTACTCTCTTCTTCACCTCTCCTCCACACTCACCATTACTCTGAACTGTTGATCCCAAGTACTTAAACTCATCCACCTTTACCAACTCTACTCCCTGCATCCTCACCATTCCTCTACCCTCCCTCACATTTACACACATATATTCTTTTTTAGCCCTGTTGACCTTCATTCCTCTCCTCTCTAAAGCATATCTCCACCTCTCCAGGGTCTCCTCAAAATGGTCCCTACTCTCACTACATATCACAATGTCATCTGCAAACATCATAGTCCACGGGGCCTCCTGTCTGATCTCATCTGTCAACCTGTCCATCACTACTTCCAATAAGAAAGGGCTCAGAGCTGATCCTTGATGTAATCCCACCTCCACCTTAAACGTATCTGTCACTCCTACTGCAGTCCTCACCAATGTCACACTATTCTCGTACATATCCTGTACCACTCTTACATACTTCTCTGCCACTCCCGATGTCCTCATACAATACCACAACTCCTCTCTAGACACCCTGTCATATGCTTTTTCTAAGTCCACAAAGACACAATGCAACTCCTTCTGACCTTCTCTGTATTTCTCCAACAACACTCTCAGAGCAAATATTGCATCTGTAGTGCTCTTTCCTGGCATGAAACCATACTGCTGATCACTAATCATCACCTCCTTTCTTAACCTAGCTTCCACTACTCTTTCCCATAACTTCAAGCTGTGACTGATCAATTTTATCCCTCTGTAGTTACTGCAGCTCTGCACATCACCCTTATTCTTAAAGATAGGTACCAAAACATTATTTCTCCACTCCTCAGGCATCTTCTGACTTTCCAAAATTTCATTAAACAATCTGGTTAAAAATTCCACTGCCATTTCACCTAAGCAATTCCATGCTTCCACTGGTATGTCATCTGGGCCAACAGCCTTTCCATTCTTCATCCTCTTCATAGCTGACCTTACTTCCTCCTTGCTAATCTGTTTCACTTCCTGATTCACTATCCCCACATCATCCAACCTTCTTTCTCTCTCATTCTCTTCATTCATCAGCCCTTCAAAGTGCTCTTTCCATCTACTCAACACACTCTCCTCACTTGTGAGTACGTTTCCCTTACTATCCTTTATCACCCTTACCTGCTGCACATCTTTCCCAGCTCTGTCCCTCTGTCTAGCTAATTGGCTCAGGTCCTTTTCTCCCTCTTTAGTGTCCAATCTCTCATACAACTCTCCATATGCCTTATGCTTCGCCACCTCTCTCTTTGCCATGCGTCTCATCTCCTTATACTCATGTCTACTTTCTTCATCTCTTTGGCAATCCCACTTCTTCTTCACCAGCCTCTTCCTCTGTATACTCTCCTGTACTTCCTCATTCCAGCACCAGGTCTCCTTGTCCTCCTTCCTCTGTCCAGATGTCACACCAAGCACCCTTCTAGCAGTCTCCCTTACTAGCGCTGCTGTAGTTTCCCAGCTATTCGATAACTCTTCACTGCCTCCCAGTGCCTGTCTTAACTCTTCCCTGAACTCCACCTCACAATCACCCTTTTATAACTTCCACCATTTAATCCTTGGCACTGCTTTCACACTTTTCCTCCTCTTGTTAATGACCAACATCATCCTACAGACCACCAATCTATGCTGCTTAACTACACTTTCCCCTGTCACCACTTTACAGTCTCCAATCTCCTTCAGACTGACCCTCCTACATAGGATATAATCCACCTGAGTGCATCATCCTCCACTCTTGTATGTCACCCTATGCTCCTCCCTCTTCTTAAAATACGTATTCACCACAACTATGTCCATCCTTTTCACAAAATCCACAATCATCTGACCTTCTGCATTCCTCTCCTTAACACCATACCTACCCATCACTTCCTCATCCCCTCTGTTCACTTCACCAACATGTCCATTGAGGTCCACTCCAATCACTAGTCTCTCACCCTTGGGTACACTCACCACCACTTCATCCAACTCACTCCAAAATTTTTCTTTCTCATCCATAGCACACCCAACTTGTGGAGCATATGCACTAGCAACATTCATCATTACACCATCAATTTCAAGCTTCATAAACATCACTCTATCAGACACTCTCTTCACCTCCAAAACACTCTTGGCATACTGTTCCTTTAGGATAACCCCTACCGCATTTCTCCTGCCATCCACACCATGATAAAACAATTTGAACCCACCTCCTATACACCTGGTCTTACTTCCCTTCCATCTGGTCTCTTGCATGCACAATATATCAACCTTCCTTCTCTCCATCATATCAGACAGCTCTCTCCCTATACCAGTCATACTGCCAACATTCAAAGTTCCTAACCTCACTACTACACTCCTAAGTTTCCTCCTCTCTTCCTGCCTTCAGGCATGCCTTCCCCCTCCTCTTCTCCTTTGGCCAACAGTAGCCCAATTTCCGCCAGCACCCTGATGGCTAACAGTACTGGTGGCAGTCGTTGTTAACCCGGGCCTTGACCGATCCGGTATGGAAATATGAAATGTTCTCAAATTATTATCTTATTCTCAAATCAAATAGCCAAATTATGAAACTCTCTATCCCACACCCTCCAAAACACACCCGAATCTACTAATTTCAAACAACTACTATTTGAGCCTCTATCCAAAAACTGCCATTGCTCCTGTGCCAAACCTGACTGACAAGATATCTGTTAACTCTGTCACCATACTTGTAGATCAGAGCATGTGTATGGACCTTTAAGAAGCATTTCCAGATGTATCATGTGCATATAAATAGTGAGCATGGGCAGGCAGCAGTGCCATTTTGAAAGAACAGCCAGAGTGTTAACATGTATGAGTGTGGTAGTCAGTCTGTTTATAAGCTTAACTTACAAAGCCTCATTTCTGATGTGTTTGTGTGTAATAAAGCTGCTTGAACTGAACCCATGAATGTTCGTCTGTTTTATCCTGACCAGACGAGCAGCATGGTGTCAGAACTGGGATTAGAAGAAAAACTTCTTCAAGCCATGAGGTGCACAGTCGAAGGTGAAGGCAGATTAAGCTGCTTCAGTGGAATCGAGCCAAGTCAAACAAAAAAGGGCTAGAAACGAGCTAAAGATAAAGAAAACTGCACAAATGATTTATTAGGCAAAGAAAATGAAATGGTGCAATTATAAGCCACAAAACACGTTATTAACTCATTCACTATAACGGAACTCAGGAAGTTTGCACTGTAAATTCCAATGGGTGGAGCCTAAGATTTTTGACAGAATCAAATTATGTCCTCATATTTCAAACAAATGTTCATACCTCTAGAACCATAGAGGTTATGAAAGAAGTATAAATGGGAAACTCTTTAGCACAAACTATTTTTATAGTTGTAGTATTCTTTATATTCTAGATCTTAAACTGAATTGTATAAGTCACAGTAAAGACAGTAATTATTACATTTTTATATCTCAGCAACCACTCAAGTTACACATACTGCCAGCAGCATTTTATCCATTTAGCTGAGAGCTTTCATTTGAGGCTAAGGAGTTCTATGTTACTAAGTTGTTGAGATATTTATAAAAATGTGAAAATTATATCTATACAAATTAATATCATAAAAACAACAGTTAATATCTATTTATCTGCACTAGACAGAATTCAAATATGAGTTGAGTTTGCTATAGTTTAAGCTTTAAGATGAAATCTTTTAAAACCTTGTATATAGCATGGTTTTGAAATTATTGATGCAAATATGAACAATGAATATTTAACGCTTAGAGGTGTCAGTAGGTGTTAACTGCAGATGCACCTAGAGGCATCACTCAGATGTAAAGAGTTAATCAAACAAGTAGCACAAAACGTATTATTAAACAAATGAAAGGCACAAACCACATTATTAATTAAACAAAATGTTTGAAACTATGACATTTGATAAAACTAGCAGAGATATTCATATGGGGCTTAAAATTACCTTTGGTTTGCATAATGAGCATGTTTAAAGTAAAACGGGAACAAGAAAAGTATAATGAGCATAAGAAATTAAAAAGGCACAGTAAGTACAATAAAAGGGCAAAATAAGCTTAAAGAGCAAGGCAACTGCATGTTTTTAGTAAAAGATTGTGTTTGGGCACAAACTACTATTTTGCATTGGCTGAAGCCATTCAAAGCATAACTAGAGTTGTTTGAAGTACCTCAGAGTGTGCAAAGTGTTTGCTTTATTATGGTGCAATTATTTCAAAGAGTTTGCTGTGTGCAAAGTATAGTTATATTGCAAAGTGCAGTCAAAGTACAGCCATTTTGAAAAGTTTCTTGTGCTGTGTGCATTTATTGGCAGAGTGCCACCATTTCCAAGTGTTTCTTACACTGTGCAGAATTATTTTGCAAAATACAGCCATTTTGAAAGGTTCTTGTGCTGTGTACAGTTTATTTGCAAAGTGCATTCATCTTGAGGTGTTTCTTACTCTGAGCTTTTTCCATTGCGTACAGTTTATTCACAAAGTACAGTCATTTTCAAGTACTTTTTACACTGATAAGGAGTGGTTTAACAAAGTATTGTGATTTCGAAGTGTTCTTGTGCTTCAGAGACTTATATGGCAAAGTACAGTTATTTCAAGGAGTCTGTTGTGCTATTGGGCATAATTACAAGTACTGGCATAAAGCTCTGGCATATATTTGTGTGTGTATATGCTTGTACATAATTTTGAGTACCTTCACATATGGCAGAGGCATTTTGCAGACCAGGTTCACTTGTGTTTGATCATAATACAGCAGAGAATGGGAGAGTATTCAAGCAGGAATACAATATTTTCATACAAGCAGTTTTTTCTGACAAAGATGCATGTACAAGGGCATTCCTTATGCAAACTTAGCTGGGTCAGATGCTATTGAAAGAGAGCATTCATTTGTGTATGCACCAGATGTATATGCAGGAGAGGGGGAAACCGACATATTGTGATACCGACTGAATCAAGAGAGGACCCTGAGTGCTTGAAATGCAAATTTAGAGAAATGTGCAACCCCCAGACAAATGTTACATTACAGAGACACCTATTTTATACAACAGACCAAAGTCCACCTGAAACTTTTGCAGCTTATATCACTGACTTGAGAAATAAAGCCAAAACATGCAGATTTGGTGAATTGAAAGATGAGTTAATAAAGGAAAGGCTTGTGTGTGGTGTTAGTAGTGCTGCAGTGAGAAAGATTTTGCTTTGTGACAGTGATTTAATGTTAAGCAAAGCCATAGATGTTTGTCAAATCCATGAACTCAGAGAAAAGCACACAACTATGTTTGCAAGTGATTAACGTATGGTTTCAGCAGCCTCTAGAGCAAACATGGATAGTATACAACATGTGGCAAGCAGAAGCAGGCCTAAGCACATGGCAGCAGGAACCCCTATAGGTGTGGCAGGGAAAACCCATATCTTTCTAGCAAGTTCCAAGACTAGCTCAGTAAAAAAGACATGCTCAGTACAGTAGAATAGTGAGTCAGCAAAACCAAAGTCAAGTCTTATTGTTAACTGTTGTAATCGTGGTGCCAATCAAGAGTCTAAAAGAGAAAAGTGCTTAGCTTTTGGTCAGTAATGCCACAAATGTAAAAATGGAACCATTTTCAAAAGTTTTGTAAATCAAGCAAGCCTCATTCAGTTAAGAAAGGTCACTCAAAAAGGCAGGTTGATCCTATAGAGAGCTGCAACCCTACTTTCTATGTAGATGGTGCATCAGTTGTTAGTGAAAAGGTTAATGCAGTAGATTTACTGGCAAAGAATTAAGTATTTTGTACTGTCCTGATCACTGGCAAGCCCAGGGAGCTCAAAGTAGACACTGGTTCCAGAAGCCTATGCATTCCGCTCCAGCAAAACTACAAAGAATGATGCTCAAATTGCAAAAGTATAACTTCAAAATGGTCTATACATGGAGTAAACTTCTTTATCTGGCTGATAACTTATCCAGATCACCCAGAAACACCATGG
Organism: Protopterus annectens; assembly: GCF_019279795.1. Lineage (NCBI taxonomy): Eukaryota > Metazoa > Chordata > Ceratodontiformes > Protopteridae > Protopterus > Protopterus annectens. Next base: position 78,324,497 of record NC_056738.1, on the reverse strand, counting down.
ACCAGCTTGATGCAAAGAATTTTGACTTTGATATCATGAAAATGCGCAATTTTTCTACCGTGAGACCTGATGAGCTGAGTGATCATATAAAGACTGATCCAATTTTGCAAAAGCTTAAACCACTTCATCAATGTAGAATGGTTGTCAAAGCAATCCTGTGTACCACCAAAGTGCAACCTTATTTTCCATACAGAGATGGAATGGTATCATTTTCAAAAGGCCAAAAGTTATTGTTCCTTCTTCCTTACAGCATGAATACATTCAAATTTTGCATCCTGGCCACCCAGGTTCCGATTCTTCCAAAGGAAGTGCAAGAGGACTAGTATTTTGGCCTTCTCTAGCAAAAGACATTGCTAAAGTGCTTTCTTCTTGTTCATTGTGCAGCAGTACTAAACTGCATTTGCAAAAAGAGCGACTTCAGCTGGGCCAAATTCCTGAACTACCTTGGTCAACAGTAGCCACTGACATATTTGAGTGGAACAATCAGCATTACTTAGTGTTGACAGACTCTTATTCGAACTAATTTGAGATCGATTTGCTACCTAACCTAATGTCCAGTGCTGTTATTACTGAGATGAAACATCATTTCTCAGTCCATGATAGTCCACACAAAGTTATTTCTGACAATGGCTCTCAGTTTACCAATCGTTTCAGAGATTTGCAAAAGAGTGGGACTTTATTCATGTTACTAGTAGTCCTGAATATCCACAGTCAAATGGCCTTTCTGAACATGCAGTACAGAGTACAAAGCAATTACTAGAGAAGTCAAAGTGTGACAATACCGATATCTACTTGTATTTACTAAGTCTCAGAAATGTATCCGGTGACAATCTACTTGGCTCACCTGCTTAGAGATTTTTATCTAGGCAAACCAGAACAACCTTGCCTATTAGTTCTAGTTTGTCGGTGCCTAATGCTAAAAACAACAAAGCAATCAAAGCCCAACGTTTTAAGAAGCATTCTTCTCAGGAGTCGAGCTATGATAAAATGAGCGAATTTCTTCGTCCATTAAAAGAAGGAGAGGGAGTGAGGATGCAAACAGTTTAAGGCTTTGATTGAATTGGTCATGTGAAAGGTATATGTGCTGAGCCAAGATCCTACTTAGTGGAATCTGAGGGTGTAGAGTACAGGAGAAAATGCCAACATATTCTTCCTGTATCAGAAATTATATTGCAGCATTGTACCTGTGATACAGACTCTAGATCTCAAAGCAAACCTGACAATGTTCATACCGAAGAACGTCTAAGTATCCATTCTCATTCCTGATGATGTCCCAGTTGTCCCCAAAGTTGAACATTCCTTGAAGACAGTCCCCATTGCTAGATCCAATTCTGATTTTTATGTTACACGATCAGGTCTTATTTCCAGCCCTAGTATAAAAATACACAGCAGCCTGGACATAATTGTTTTATATGTGTTTAATTTTCAAATTGTCAGATAATTAGTTCTGTATAATTGCATGTCAAAAGATCATTTCTGTAAATTGCATGTCATTGAATACTGCCATTTCATATTTGAACAATTTCTCAAATAGGGAGGATGTAGATCAAAGCATGTCTATGTACCTTTAAGAAGCAATTCCAGATGTAGCATGCGCATATAAATAGGGAGTACGTACAGGCAGCAGTGCCATATTGAGAGAACAGCCAGAGTGTTAACATGTATGAGTGCGGTAGTCAGTCTGTTTATAAGTTTACATAAGTTTAAATTATAAAGCCTCATTTCTGATATGTTTGCATGTAATAAAGATGCGTGAACTGAATCCACAAATGTTTGTCTGTTTTATCCTGACCAGACGAGCGACAATACTGTCCATTCCTTACCTCATTTTCTCCCTCTCCTCGGTGTTACTACTGCTCATAAAAAATTAAATTAATTAATTAATTAAAAAAAAAAAAAAAGAAAATCTCATTTGTTCATATCTATTATTTAAAATGTACACAGTACTAATTTTATTATTCTTTCAGTGATCCTTACTGAAATGCTTGTAGGATTTTCTTTTTTGAACCTGTATCTACTAGAAAGCAGTACTGAATACTTCTTTTGTATAGACTAACTGGATGATGTGTATTCTGCATCTTACTATATGTATACTGTTGTACTGTCTAATTATTGTATTTTGCTTACATTTCTGTGGAGTTTTTCTCCCCAGGCCTCCTCTGAAAATGGGCTTCTGGCCCAATCGGACTTTCCCAGTAAATAAATGCAAATAAGTAAATAAATAATTTACTGATGATAGGAGTTTATTCGGGTCTATATTACGACGGCAAAATGGGTAATTTCAGCAGCACAAGGAGTGAACTACAAGTTATTCGAATGGCCAAATCACAGACTTTTTTTCCTAGGGAAAAAAATCAGCAGGCCAACCAGACACGACACACCAGCTCAAACATTCGCCCACCACACCCCCCTAACTAAATATATCAACTCTGAGATCGCACTACAGTGGGGAAAAGGGCAAATTCACAGTGACGGACAAGCAATTTTTTCCCTTGGATCGGGCCATTCGCGTAACTTGTAGTTTGTTCTTTATGTGTCGCTGAAATGGCATTCGGTGTTTAGCTGTTTCAGCATCATAATATAGCCCCATTTATTCCAGTTATCTACAACCTTTCCACATTGCCAGAATGTCTTCATATTTTCGTTATATTTGACTTTGTGGAGTCTCATATTCATAGGTAAGTTCTAGGCTAGCTGCCCTTGTGGGCCATTTTAAGCCTAGCCAATTTCCCTCAGTGAAAATTAAACCCTGTACTTCTTATCTTTATGGTAAACACCTTAAACATGATGCCAGCCCACAGCCCATGTTTATCACTTAATGTAATATTTTACAAGTGGTTCTGTTTACCATAAAGTTGAACTGTGAAGCTTTTTGTGTGAAAGAATTACATTACTACATAAAATGTAGCCCTAAAGTTGCACAAATACTTATTCATACCTTACATCTCCTTGCTCTCCCTTCTTCACTCCCTCCTTTACTTCTATCAATTTTCTCCCCTGGCTTTCTCTGTAAATATACCATATGTCTGCTATTTCTCTCACTTTATATTGCAATTTCTGTTTGCATTATACTAACTTACCTTTAATTTCTCTATAAACTGACTACATTTTATCTAACTATTAAAAAAAATTGTCATACAACTTGTATCCATTCTTAACCAATGTTTTTATATTATATCTTATTTGGTATAATTATTTAAACTGTATTTCTTTTTGTATTATTGTTAAAGATTGTAAAATTATTGCTCTTGAAATGCTTTGTAATACTCTGGAACTTTTCTCTCCAGGCCTCCACTGAAAATAGTCGCCTACTCAAGCAGACTTTCCTGATAATAAAATGTCAATAAATAAATAATGAATAATGACTTCATATCTTTAAAGGTCAAGGAAGTCAATGTTCAGTGTCTCAGGGGAAATCCTTTTATCCAGTTATGTAATTAATGAACAGCTATTTGTTCTATTCTATTTCTTACATTTAGCTTTTTAAGGTGACTCTTAATTTCATCCATACCAGGGCTACGTAGAGCAGAAATAATATACTGCCTTCTCTTTAAACTTATAAAGTATAACATGCAAAAGGATAACTTTGAAGCTATCACACAGATTTTATCAGTGCACTACATGACAGCAATTATTTCTTGCACCATAACTCTGGAGTCATTCCAAGCCTCCATCTCTGTTTTTTCACAAACATAATCAGCTGATCTGTTACTCTAAAGCTAACCAACCTCAGTTTTACCATATTAAGGGTGATTCCAGTGTTTAAGCTGTTGACTGGCCAAATGTATGTATACTGCCTTGTGCATTCAGCATTAAATAAATGTCTTGAGATGCCTTTTTTGTTTTGATAGCTAACCATTGTCTGTCAACTTCACAACTGTTGCATTTGGTTGAAAAATTAAGTTGGTGTTGCAAATTGAAAAATATTTCCTCCCAATTCTGATCATTGCAGGATACCTTTTCCCTACAGAACAAATTTGTCTATTCTTACTCCTTCCATCTACCACACATTTTTTTTTTTACTTTGTAGATTCTTGATCTTAAAAAGTTGCGAGCAAACCCCTGCGGGAAACGAATGAATGCTTTAAATATGTAAATAAACTACAATGGTAAAGCTTACTGTCAAATAAGTATGCTTTTCTGAGTTGTAGAATGTCCACTATTGAATTCATCCTGGCTGTCAGAGAGATCAGGTAGTGATTTTAAGTAGTGTGATGCCTGGATCTGTGCCTCCCTTTCAGGGACCTGAGGCAGGTTGTACATTACAGAAATGGGGTAATAATAAGAAACTGTAACAAGGTATGTGTTTCTCTGCAAAGAGACACCAAAACTTTTATTTTCATAAGGACTCAATTTGATGAAAACAATAAGCAAATATGGAAATATCATTACAAGAAAGAATATAAACTGTGTTAAAGGCTATAATTAGAGGAAAGAATCTCCTTTTTTATATATTTTTAGCTTCCTCAACTTCCACCATCCAGACCTTTCCTTTATGTACTTATTCATTTATCCTGCCACTGGCTAGCCATAGCCATATTATCATATGGGCCAAGGGCCAAGCTGAGGCAAGCCATCATCACCCAGTGATGTGAATTACTGTTATTATGCCTGCCCCTCTCCTGAGGTGCAATGATGTTGAAGTGCCCAAGCCACTGCATGTTCCAATGTGCATCCTCGTTACTTACTGAGGGGTTGCAGCCCCTGGTCTCCATAATAGTTTTTAGCCTTAGCTTAAAAACCCAATCCCTCTCCTGAAACTAGATGAACTATCATAATTGCCACTCCATCCTAACCTCTAGTTGACTCATCAGGGTCCATATCCACTAATCAACACAGGCCACCTGGGTCACAGTCAGGCCTCCAGCCATCTGCTCTCTAGTACAGGTTGACAAAGTCCATTTTCACTTCTGCAAGGATATATAAATTAAGTGTTCAGACACAGAAGCAGACATCAAAGTGATGGGAGGATAAGAGTAGAAGGAGGGCTTTCCAACCCAATGGAGCAGCATAAAAGTCTGAAGAGATGAGCAGGCTACTGCCTCAAAGAATGTACAGACCTACTGTGCATTTGGTTGTAAACAGAGTGAGGAAAAGCACTTGACTGAGAAGATTAGTTAGCATTTAAGTGCTTTTGTATACCTCTTCAGAAATCAGTGGAGTCAGTTATATTGGAAGCCTGAACATGCTAAAATACTGTAGCTTGGCAAGGCAGATCACATATGAATACTTAATATTAACTGTTCAGCACTGAATACTGACAAGTAATCCAGGCAGCCTGAATACCTTCCCATCATTATACCTGCTACCTATAAGACTTTTGATAGACACTATTAGTTAGAGAAGACCACCACTGTGGTTACATTACTTTGGCTATGAAACAATCTTATAAAGATGTTATTAAAGAGACGAATCACCATCACCTAGGAAAGTTACAAACAGTCTAGACATCATACAGATCATTGCCCATCGAGTAGATGAGGTGATTACATTTCCTTTGATGACAATTCTGGGCTGAGCAGGGGTGATCAGGTCCAGAAGTTTATTGAAATTATCAGGCAAGACATCACCATTATAACATACCAGATGGCCTTGTTTGTCAAATTATGTCAATACTGTGCTAAGTTCATCTATTTTTTTGTACACTGCTGGGGAAAAGATATCATCTCAGTGTACCAGTTAAAATCACCACAGAGGAGTACCTCAGAACTACTATTAGGGTTCAGTACATTCAGACCAAAGATTGGTACAAAAACATTTTAATAGTTTGGTATATGATAATTTCATAGTGATCAGTAGTATGTAAAGGAATTACAGATTTTGTCTGCTTGCAGAACTTGTACGGTCAGAATAACTTTACTGTATTTACTTTAGTATTTTGTTGTATATTGCTTGTACAATTTTTGTCATAGAAGTTGATTTAAGTTCTTTATGAATTCTGTGGTTACTGATTTTGATTATTCTTTTCTTTTACAATATTTTATTAATTTGAAGATGAATATGGATTCCATAAATGAGTATGCTATTAATGATTTGCTAAAGTGCAAATATGTTGTACAGTGTATTAAATGCTATGCATTTTTAAAGGTAACAGCTGATAACACTGGTGAAATGTGTTCCTCGTGTCAGTAAATAAACACAAACAACACCAGAAAAGTCCCAAGATGAAGGGCAAAGCCAGAAAAACACACAGCAACCACGATGCAGTACAAGACAAATCCTTTAATTCCTTAAGATTTAGCACTTTCATCAAGGTATTAGACTTCCTCAGAATACCAACTCAACAGGAACACAACTTTAAATAACACACCCCAACCTTTCATTGGTCTTCCATTAATACATCACTTCATCAATGTCCCAAATATAATGATAAGAATCATTAAAACAGTAAAAACATATGAAAAATGCATAAAACAGTACTAATAAAAATACTTTTTAAATCACATAAAAAACATAATTTCAACTTTAACACAGAACTGATAGAGATCCTATCATTTAATCCAGGAGCTTGGCATGCATTAGTCTTAATCTGCCACTTAAACTGTGCTAACAACTTTAGGGTCCTTCAGTCCCATAACTGAATGACTTGTCTCTTCAGACTATGAGGACTGCTCCACCAGCGGTTTTTAGCAAACTTAGCATTTCTGTAAATAGTGTAGCCAGCAACATTTAGCTCGCTGTTATTGAAGGGCTTCATTTCATGCTTTGCTGATGGCAAGTGTATCAGAATTTTACATGTCTGGATGCTGGTATTGTGAAACAGCTGCTATATGTAGGGATGCTGTTTCCCATTTGTGGTCAGAAAGAGTTAACATTTCATTACAAGAATAGTACACACATCTCTGGAAACTTCAGTAGGAAGCTCAAAAGTATTTTTTAATAGAAGTGAGATTTTAGATAAATGCTACACACATAAGACACTGCTGGTATATGTGGGTTTCAATCTGAAATTTATGTCTGTCTGTCTAAACAATTTCAAAAAGAAGGATGAGGAAGTGCAAAAATGAAACTCAAAATTGACTAAAATATGTAATTCCATTTAAGTCAGAAAGGGAAACTAAAAATGTTCAGTTTCAGAAGATAACTGAGTGAATTGTTACAAGATTAATCATGGCAAAGTACGACAGCCAGGGGAAGGATATAGGGCAGAAGACATGATTGTACTTCAACTCACAGTATCACAGAGGACAGACAATAGGTATGTGAGGCTTGGTGACAACAGTCAGCTGCAAAGGCTCGAATGACTTTGAAAAGAATTATGTTAAAAGAAAAGACACTGGATAGAGGGGGATAGCTTTGGTAGAATCCCCCAAATTAGTTAAATAAACACAAATAGTATGAAGATGCAGCACTACTTGTTGCAACTACCACAGTATCTGCCTAGGATTAAGTGAAAAAGACAAATAGAGCCTTGTTTTCTTAAACTGCTTCCTTTCCCTGCTATAACACCTCGTCTCTCACCTTTCTCACTGATCATTCACAAAGTCTGGTCACTTTTTCCTTTTTCCCAGTGTTACCTGCTGTTAATATAATAATCAGTACTAGTGTTTCATCTTTTGTAGCCAGTATCATAGATTTCTCTTTTTTCTGATAAACAGACATTGATTTGGGAAAGAAAAGTTGCCCTTGTCATGTGACTAAACTAAGGTCCACCTCAAAATTACCTGTGTGGCATCACTTACTACATATTTTCAGCTCTCTCACTCTTCTATCTTTATGGCTTTTGTCCACCGTCATATTCACTGTCAAACCACTCTCTCACCAGTCCTTTCTGGTGCTGTAGCTGCACTTGGCCATTTACTTATATCTGTGCTCTTACTGGTCATATCCCATTCAGTCCCCTCGCCCCATTAATTTCTGGTACTCGATCTACACTTGTTCTTTTAGTTATATTTACACTATTTGTAGAAATATCCCCATCTTAATATTCATTTCTGGTACTCCATCTGCACTTGATATTTTAACAATATTTACACTCTCACAAATAATAGTTCACCCTGCTCAGTCCTCACAGTTTCCTTCATCCTTTACTGACCTCTCCAGACTTCTTTTAATGAATCTTATTAGTGTTGCCTTCCTCATACTGCAGGTTTGACCCTACCTTATGATCTGTATACCAGCAAAGTCTTAACTTTGGCCAAAACTGTCATAATGTGATTAGAGGCTCACTGGGAATGGGTGAGAGTGAACATACAACACTGGCTTGCCCATTTGGGGGATGTGGGGGGTAGGGGTTGAAGTGCATTTGCTGTTAGAGTCATACACGTGGGTCAAACTGCAATTGTAAACTCCACGTATGAATGTGGGATAAATGAGCAAAAGCCTGGCAAGGAGAGCATAATTCTAAACCGAGGCATAGCATGTGAAGACATATATATCTAACGGGTTTCTCCCTCTACACAAGCTCAACTCTATCACTCTTCTAACATTTCATATTATTTCTGGTGGTATTCACCCAAATATTTGTCTTTGCCTACTTGATTTCTCCTCCAAGGCAATAATCACTCCGCCCCCATTTGGAATGTTCCGAACATGCTCGTTGCAATTCTATAAACATATGGGCAATGTAATTCTAGAAACAAATGCGATAATATTCCTTTTTTCTTTTCTTTTCTGAATCTGCTTCTGTAGATAATATATCAGCTATTTGGAATATTTCAGAATCATGGCTGTACTGTTCCATTAGTACCTGGTAAATACTCCCAGCTACTCATTCCATGGATTATACCAGAGATAACTGATCTCTAAAGAATCTAATGCTCTTGCTGTGCTTATAAAGATTGTCTCATTTTTCATGTAAAATTTAGTAAATAAGTATATTTGCTCATGTTGGACTATATATTCATCCTGACTTACACACAGAAACTGACACAGCCCTACAATAACTCACTACTAGTATCAGAACAGTGCTAGCTGTAACAGGATGTATATATGTATATATATATAGAGAGAGAGGCATATCTCCTCTGAAAACGTATATCACCTAAACACATTTCTGTTTGGTCTTGTGCAGCTCAGTAGATAAGAGTTCCTTACATCCAGTACAAATACAGTAACAGACTTTCCTGTCAGGCTTTAGTAATTAAACAAAAATAATTTAAAATCCTGGGGTAAAGTGTGTGTGTCTGAGGGAGCAATCTCCTCACACTCCAAATGCAAGCGGCTTCACTGAGTGGGCTTTCTTATTTACTATGAAGTCATCTGAGGCTGAAAGAGGGAGGACTTTGTTAAATTCAGTTAATTAGCCCATTGACATTCTTCTTCTTGTTTTTCTCCTTCTGAAAGTCGAAATAAGGTTTTTGATCACAATCAGCTAGTCTAAACAAATGACCGTCTGACATATCACTGTTTAATTATCAGGGCAGGTAATGCCCCTTCAGACATAGACACTCCCACAGGGTAAACTCTTACATCTTCTAATTATTTTACGTCAAATCAGTCCATCAATTTTTAGGTTCTTTCCAGGTCACAGATGTACTATAACTCCGAAATGCTTTTATGGAAGACATATGCAAATTTGCACCAGGGGTATGGGATCATTAATTCCTGTGGTCATTGTACACTTTGTTAATGCCTGTGAATTTGATATCAGGCAATACATATTTATTAAGTAACAATTAATTGAACACTTACCTCTTCTGAGAATCCTATAATCCTAAAGCAGTCTTGTATTGCTTCAAATTGTTCTCTGTACGATTTGTTACTGACAATGTCTTGCATGACCCTTCCATTTTCATTGTCAATATACCTGGAGAGATAATTATAATTTCATTTATTTCACAAATTATTTTTTACAATAACCTAAATAAGTGAGAGGAAGAACACCAGAAAGGTACTTGTAGTGTTCTATTTTAGTGCAGATCAGTAAAACACAACGTGAATGATGTCATTGTTATTACATGGAGAAGTGCAACATGATTTGCAGCAGTGTCTTTCTACTCTAGGAATGGTGTCTACTCTCTGCTATCCTTCCACTCAGTCCTGCTGTTTTGCAGACTTCATAACATGAAAAGGTATACTGAGTTTAAACAGAAATATGAATATGAGATGTGAGATTTTTAAACATTCTAATCACACAAAAGCATGAAGTAAATAGTGTCCGTTTCCAGCTACTTAAAAAAAACTATATTTAGCATAAACTTCTTGATTAAAAATCAACTGAAATATTATGCGGTAGATTCCATTTTCATAAACCATGGGTAATATCTGTAGAAAAAGAGCAAGTGTGAAATATGTGAAACTTTTCTTTGCTAATAAAAAAAGAGTTAAATGTAAATGAAGCAATTTTCTTTTGCACATGCACTGTGCTGTTATGAAAATGTAGTTATTAATGTAACATGGTAAATACATATTAATATATTTTATCCAGATTTACACAATAACTATAGAGCAGTTTTAAATCAGATTCCACTCATTTCAGAGATTGTGCTAGGCTGGACAAAATTTGCATTAACACTATTCTTATATAATATTTTATTTTAAAGTTCTCAACATTTGTGATGAATGTAGAAATTTATTTTTCTGTCTCTTTTTGGAAACAGCACAATATTATATATATTACCACTACTCGTGTTAGACATTTGCAACTACAGTTGCAGTACTCTACTATTTTGTATTGTAACCTTATTTATATTTGAATTTAAAACTTTTAACAAGTTGGACTTGAAAATGTGTGGGTTTATTTATACATACAAACATATGCATATCAATATCTCTCTCTCTCTCTCTCTCTCTCTCTCTATATATATATATATATATATATATATATATATATATATATACACACACTTATCTATTTCAAAATTTCAAAACATCGACTTTCTTATGGTTGAGACCATAAGATCGACATTTTGAAAGTTCAAAATTTAAATTAAAAAAATCTTATTTTTCACATTTTTGCAGGGGACAAGCCCAACTGCATCCCCCACACCCCCTGCTAATTAAATATACCAACTCCAAGATCACACTACAGTGAAGAAAACAGTAAATATACTGATCCACTCTGTAGGACGATCTCCATTTAAATGGTTCAAACTTTCAAAACATTGATCTTATGGTCTTTGTTTTGAAAGTTCATAATTTAGAAGTATACATATATATATATATATATATATATATATATATATATATATATATATATATATATATATATATATATATATATATATGTGTGTATATATATATATATATATATATATATATATATATATATATGTTTCCACATTCTATTTCACCATGGTCAACACATTTAAATAAAATTACTATAATAAAATACATATTAACCTTATTTCTGTGTGCACATAGCAATTTGTTGTTACTCTCTTGTAATACATGTTTATTATTTTATTATATTGGTATTTTAATTAATATGCAACACATCCATAGCTGAAAATGGGTCCAGTCTCCTCACAACAAATAAATAAATAGCTCTAGCAGCCACTGTTTTACCTCTCCTCACTTTCTGGGTCCAGAAAACAAGTAACCTTCCACTGGGATACAGGGGTCTGTTAATATTTCAGCTAACTTTTGACCTGGGGCTGAACATTTTTTTCTATACCTTGGGCATTGAAAGAAATGGAGTTTCATTTCCCAAGAAGCTAAAGTAATTCTGAAGTAGGTCTTATTATATGGAAGCCTCACTTTTGTCCTGTCAGGTGTGGAAACAGATAAGACTGAGACTAAATACAGAAAAAATTAAGTCAGTTAGCATCAACTACATGAGGTAAACTCCAAGCTAACACAATTTAA